>NW_019211458.1:37048882-37285085 GCF_002443255.2 Varroa destructor | reverse complement strand
TGAAAGCATAAAACTGTCCTTCGTCTACTAAGAGATCATTTGTCTACCTGTAAACGCGGTCGTCTCTCGTAAATGCGTGTCAAGCACTAATACCAATCCTTTGACGAAATTAGCGGACACAAACAACGAACTCACGTGTTGGGCAGTGTCGACTTTTACGTCACGTAGCAACCACTGGCCATATTATACTGGATCCAGATGTAAGCGTTTGTTGAGACGTGTCTGTGTAGCATACAGTGTTATGCAGACAAATCAAACTACGTAAATCGAATAATGCAATCATATTATATCCAATGATCAGTTTGGATACTTTTTTTTCTCAACATAGTGGAGGGAAACGGCTATTTTGAATAGTAAATATTGACCTAGTGCAGAGCTGCTGAGATGATAAAGTATCCAAATGTGTAAGGTGATCCTTCGCTGAAGGAATGACGAATCTCGCGAACGAAATCGAAGTCTCTATGAGAACATCTTTTGCATATAATAACATCGTTGCCATTGTAGCATTATCATTGTCGTCGGCGCACTGGTAGCTGACTACATCGTTTAGTCACAAGCTTCATTGCCTAGCAAATTAATTGAGATACCATGAATCGCGATGAAGATACGATGAAGTCGCGACCAAAACTAATACCAGACATTCGATTTGTTTTTGCGCTGACGTGGGCCACACTGCTGACGCTCAGTTCCCACCCATTCTTGAAACATAACTGCGCAAATGTAATTGTGCTCTAACTCTTTAACGCATCTACAAGTCGAGCTTGTATATATTTAATTTGTTTTGTACTTCGCAGCTGCGTAACCACATGCAGTAGGCCTGTGAGAGGAGGAAAGGCAGTTTACCGGAAAGCTTTAGTCCTAAAAAATCGACACACCTTTCCTGCCCTCATCTTTAGAACAATTTTTCGTTATGCCCGTTGGATTAAATATGAAAATGTTTTCTACACTGAAACATTTCACGTTTCAATTCACTTAACAAAAGTATTATTATATATTTAGCCCTTGAATAGTAGAATTCAAGCTCTGATTCTGGTAGAGTATCGCTCTCGAGCTTCTCTTAATTCAACTACAATATGATTTGTACAAATACATGTCACAATAAGAGAGCTGTCGGATTAAAGACTTCAATTTAGCTTGAAAGTCGTCTCATCCCTAACAGCCGCTGTGTATCCAGTTCGAGAGGTCGTAATTGATATAGCACGGCCACAGGCTGTTTAATTTGCATTTGTAGCATTAATTCGCAAACAAATATCAGCTTTAGCCGAAACATGGGGCTGGGTTTAATCATGCGAGTTGCCGATTAGCCGTGTCAGATGGCCTGTTTCAATAATAGAAGGTTTATGATCACTTTAATAATCCTACTATAATCATAGCACTTTAAAGAACCTATCTAGCCTAGGTCGAAAGCACACAGAGTATTTTTCAACGTTTGGTCGTTGATAATATCTTACTCATATTCGAAATATAATCGACTATCAAAACCTGTGTGCTATGTACGTACATGTCAGAGGTTTTCGTTAACAGCATAATTATATCATCTATGATGTGTTGTGCATTGAGTTTGCCAAAACCTAAGCTACCCAATTTTTGCAGTATCAGGCACAATAAACGCATCAGATTAAGTGTTAGCCCAAAATCGTTTTTACAACATTTTTGCTCAAGTTTATGGTGGCGTCGTTATTGTTCGCCCCGTAGCACAGCTTAATGCGATCGGCTAACTAAGCTCTTAGAGCGGAAAACTTATGACTCATTTCCACGCAGGGCAGCTGCCACGTAATGAAGACTACGATGCCAGCAGGATCGCAGCTTTCATTATCTTATTTATGCTTTCTTCCCGAACGCGCAGCTTCGTCATAACACAGTGATACGATGCTCGAGCGCGCCGTCACCTGCCCGGGCAAGAAGATACTGCCGCAGCTGAAACGGCTGATTATCAGGAGAAAGTAGTTGTCACCCTAAAACCGTTCCTGTGTGCCACCTGTTCTGTTATTTTCATATCGAGCTCTGTAACCGGAGTAGAAGGCCAAGAAAGTTGCGAACGGGCGAGAGGAAAGGATACGTACGAATATAGTTCCTACCGGCCTTTGCTCTCGACGCTAACGGAACGTTATTTTCGTTTCTGCATAGACCTAGAGCTGCTAATGTCCCTTCGGCCATTGTTGTTGTTGCTGGTCGTTTTGCAGCTAATGTTGGAAGGACAGACGGTTTTCGCAACTCAGCTATTATATGACTTTATTTCGCTTAAGATTTTCCACGATGATGGGGGCAACGGAGTTGAGGGGCAAGCGCTTTTGCTCAAGCTGACAGTGATCGTCCGTAGCTACATGTTACTGCCGAGATTTGACTTGCTGCCACTAGTTACTTTGCTTTGGCGTTTTGGAGTCTTAAACCTGCTGCAGTGTCAATCTTCAGCGACACAGCAATTTGCCTATGATTGTATCGTACATGTATATACGAACATAAAATGGACACACATTGTAGTTTAATAGACCGGATGCGATCTTACATTGACTGAAGAAGGCGGGTTATGGCCCGACAGATGTGAGCGAAGAGCCAATAGAATTAGACCCGACGGGCGGACATAACATAACCCAGTAATAAAAACTGCATCAAAAAAATTGCCACCAGTGGCCACACCAGCTATCGATGGAACGGGTAAAAGTAGTCTGGTTGAAGATCATCCACAGCCGTTTTGCCGATGCGCTGGGATGTTGACGAAACCTAACATTCACACGGCCGCTATTCGTCGTAGTTCAGCAGGGCGGCATCTTGTCGGGCGGGAGGTGGGGCTGCCGTTACCGGCTGCTGTTATTATGTTCGCCGCTGACCCACAGTTGTACTGGTGGATTGCCATTCGCGTGCCGCCCGTTCGATAACAATTTACTAAACCGCGAAAAATGCTAGGAAGGGACGATGCCAAACGGTGGCCGGTGGCATTGTCCTGTTGTCTTTCCGAGAAGTTTATCTGGCCTTTCTTCCTGCTTATATTGTGTCGGGGCTTCGACGTGGTTGTTGTTGTTGTTACTTTCGTTAGTCACCGTAGTGACCAGACGCCCTTACCCCAGCAGTAGGTGTTTTTGTTATCACGCTATCGGGATTGCATAGCCGGTCGGATTGCCACCGTTGTCACGAGAGATGTTGGTTGTCTTTAGCGGACATCACGAGCAGCAGAGGCACGCATCTCAATGCCGACAATAGAGGCAGCAAATTTCGGCGCAACTACCTGCGGTCACCTGCTATTAACGTGGGCGAATGATACGTAATACTATTTTTCAGAATGAGAAGATGAAAAGTAAACTGTGTGAAGATAACGCTAATCGTTCTGGTTGCGGTATTAATACCATTAGTTATCGCTGCAGTAATCGTTGTGGCCTACGTTAATTCCTATTGTATGTTTTTGTATAAAAGGACGAGAACGAAGGGAGAAAGGTACAGCGGACGTCAACGTTGGTGCAGAAATTGTCTTAACTAATTTATATGGCGCAATAGTAGTTGTTACCGTCCACTAAAATGAATATATATATACACCGCTGCAGTGCTTCGTAACCATGCAGGAGGTAAATTCTATTTATATTTCTCAATCATGGCTGCCTTAATTCTTAAAAAAAAAGCAACGTGGACCCTGGTTATTTGTTGGTTAGCTGCTATTATTATCTGCATAATCTTGTCACTGTCGTCGTTTTACGGCAAATGAAAAGACACAAAATTGTCTTTTTTTTCACAGTGTACCGGGAAAACAACAAAAAAAATCACGCAACCGGCAACTATTTATAAAGAGAACCATTCAACATAAGCTCAAACCAACGGCTGAACAAACGATATGGTTTTGTCAATAAAGTGTCACTTCCCGCGGAAGATTACCGTATTGTTGCAGCGCAGGACAATAACGGCTTGTAGTATATTCGAGTTTTAAGGAAATGGATGTCCGCCAAACTCGCACATATCACGTAGTCTGTATTTCGTTAGGGTTGCGCTTAAATCAATTTTCTTATTAATATTGACTGATCAGCTGTCGAAAGGAGCAATTAAGAACCAATTTACAAAACCCTTAAGCTTAGTAATCAAACTTGGCGCAGCGCTCAAAGTTGACAATGGAACAATGTATCATTGCATTAGCGTTTAGGTAACGCGCTTGCGACACGTTGTACGGCGCAGTACTTACCAAGCGAATATGTTTAGCTTGAGCGTCCGTTCAGAGCAGTCGATCGTCGCTACGTGTAGTACTATGGAAGAGACTAAGTTCCTTCCATAGTGATATTTCAGTGACTAAACTTCAGTTGTGCAGATCATTGATCTACCAGTTTGAATTTTTTCATGTGGCTATATATGACTTGTATTCGTGATACCGTGACGCCTGTACAAGTTTCTTTCGGGCTTCCCTCTTACACGCAAAATTGTTTTTATTTCCGCCTATTAGTGTAACTTCGGGCTGTCGATCCGTTTCTATATTAAAAAAAAGTTTGCACTCATTAAATCCAAATCTGTATCAAGCAAATTAGAGCTTAATTAGAAGAAATGTCACGATGAGTTTGCTAAAGTTACCCTTTTACAATGGTTGTTGCATATCGTCAACAAGGTAACACACAGATAAATATAACGCAGCATTTCATGCTTGAATAGCCCATAGAAGGTCGGTTTCTCGACGTTCAGACGGTATTTTTCTTTCAGCGCTGAGCATTGTGGCATAATGTTATACGCTATAGTCTACCGCGAGTAGTAAGGAAAAAGCTTGCCACGACGGCGCCTATGCCCGACTAGACGACGACGCAACCTCAACGAGGTAATATTCATAAATGTCATAGCCATGCTGTGTGTAACGGTCATCATACGCGAGACCAACCCGCGACAGGTACTTTGACTATAAGTTCATTGACAATAGTAATGGCGTAAATTATTTTATTTTTGTTCGTATACGTATCTCGTTATATTGTTGCGCGCTATTGTACATGTTTGCATCGCGGCTAAGATTGTTACACATAGCACTCATTTGGCAGAACGTCGCACTCCTTTGTTAGACGATACCTACCCCGCCATTTCAGCGGCTGTAGGAGCGGAAGCCTATACCTTACGCCTCTGTAGATAACCCAATAACAATAACCTTGCTATACGAAGTTTTCGCCTATATTGTTTTCCGCCAGTGTTAGTGCGTTCACAATGAACCCACTTCAATTTCGCAACATATTACATTATGTGGTTGTCGTGCCTGAACGAACTTGACAATTTAGAAGAAAATTAAAAGCATTATCCGCTCAGTCACGTATCTATGCACATAAACATAAATGATCTTGGCTCTATCTTGGGTCATAATCATCTCGCGTTTAAAAAATGCCCATATCTGATTCGATCATGTTTGAAATAACGTCATCAGGCTATACCAGCAGGAGCGACAATTCTCTAGTTGAACGTAGCTTAAGGTCACATACTAAACCGCAGAATTTTTTATTACTGATAATCTGCAGAAATACCTAGCAACTCGTCGAGAAGTTGATCAGTTCATGGGAATCAAAAGCGCATCCTTCGAAAGGGCGTATAACACAACAAACTCAAGCTGTGATTGTCACCAAAGGGGATGGGGGTGGGGTGGGGGTGGGTTTCATTTCTAACGGGGTGTGACCTTTCATCGATTTCTTTACCCCACATTGTACAAAATTATCGCTCCAGTCAGAATTTGTTGATTGAATACTTCGTCTGTAGCCTTTCTCGTCGTATGAGATGTCATAAATGAGCTTCTGGTCTGACTGTGCGTCTTGAAGGTAAAACGAAGTAAACGTTGTCAAGCCAACAGCATCGATACGTAGACCAACTGAACCCGATTCGTCTGCTACAATTACTGCTGTCAGTAATTCGTATCACAAGCACCCTCAGAGTGGGTTTCTTGTTTACGTCAAACCGCTGCGTTTTCTATCGCAGTTGGCTGTTCAACGATATATAGTTGGTACCCTTAGATGAATAGAAGTCATACATTTTGTGTTACTTGTTATCGCTGTTGTTGGCACAATCATTAGCGAAATCATACACGATTCAACAACACTATGTGCTATTCGTCAATGTCTCGATTCTGAAGCAAAATTACACCATTTAACATTATCAAGCCTCACTATTCCTACAAATACTGACTCAGTTGCGCATTTATTGATTAACAATGCCCTCTGTGCAAAGTGTTGTGTCTTTCATTCAACATTAAATCGAACCGCATTGTGTAACTGGCACTACTTTAAGGCGAGCAATAATAATAATAATGCGTCACAATACATTATGTATTTATTTTGATAAGCCTCAATTGGTTCTCACGAATTAAGCATTATCGTGTCATTTTTTTTTTGTCCTTTCTTCTGCTACGTGCGATCGTGTGGAGCAGCGATATATAGAAGATACCCCCATTTAATAAAAGACCTCAGCGGCGACAATAGGTCACCGTCTCAAGCTACGATAAGAGATATATGAATGCTAGCGGAGAGTGGGGTATAGGCAATAAGTAGCTCGTTATTGACGTTGCGCGACGCCGTAAAGAAAGGCTGTATTGAGGGCGAGCAATGGTGAGGTTTTTCATTCCGAGGAGATATGCAAGCATATATTGTCTGGACAGCAGAATGATTGCGGGCTAGTGTTTATTACAATAGAAAATTAGACTTGTAAAAAAAGTTACAACAGCTAGCTTAATGTAGGTGAAGTTTCAATTTTATATCAGCTAGCTGACTGGTAAGGATGAGGCGTTATTAGCAGATAACGGGGTTCTAGCAGCCTAGTGAGGAAAGCTTATTTCTGATTCAGGTAACAGCAACACCTTGACATCGAAATAATATATGTACGCGCACGGGAGCAGTTGATTCCCGCTATTACTAGCGTCTGAAGACGCTCAAACAAAACAACAAAGGATTGTGAGTATCTGTGTGTTTTTATTGCATTTTTGACAACGCTACGTCGGTCATCAGAAACTATAGCTTATAGCTCAAGCTATAATTAACAACTAAGTTCATATCTGAGCAGTTCTACGAGCAACTTTATGATCAGCGATAACGTTGGTGAATCGGAAACTCTATAATATTTATATTCAGGATAATATTTAATAGTATCTTCGGTGATATATGAGTTTTGCGTTTAGATATAACTCGAGGCGAAAAGAGTGTGAAGGTAAAAACTATTATGTTGCGGATTCGAAATGACTTGTTTATCATTAGCAATGGCGTGCACAGTGGACATTTATTATAACATCAGCCCATATATTCAATGGGATATTACTCGCATGTTTAGATAAACGCATTCATTTAAATGTTTTTTTTTTTTTTTTTTATGCCATAGCAAATGTCTGCTAATCGAATGCGAAAATAGTTTTTCAGTTTCTATCCGATTGAGTCTTCTAGCCAAGATCATAGCCTAACCAAAAATTCTTCTCGGTATTAATGGGGAGTACATAAATATTTATGGCTGTTAATATTCATAAAAGTCGACAAGTGTTAGATGGCAAAAACGTTGCATACAGGTGAGATATACAGCGAGTATTTCTCTTTTCTTTTCAGAGGTTTCCTATACTATAATTTTTTTTTTACTCTTAAAATATCTACCCATTTTTGCAGCAGCTGTGCGTGTAGTTACAATATATCGACTCGTTAATTTTAAGCGGATTTTACACTGATTGGTCATCTACAAGCTTGACACCTATTGTCACTGCGCATTGCCAAGTGAATAAGATGGATGTTTACCAGACAAAAAAATTGTTTCAACAATATCGACGAGAGGCATAGCTAGCGGTCGCAAAACATGTAAATAATATAGAAATGTACGTGATCCTAATTTATGAGGCCGGTTAATTGCAAATTAGTGATAACGATCACACAATAGTAAATTGATCTCCAGGCTACAATAGGCACCTCTGCCGCTGTCTTTTACTGGGGCCTCGGTCCTCTGATTTTGTGTCATACAAATAACTGATGCACGCGATTTTCAACGGCGGGCTACGGCTGTTTTTGTATAATGTTTTAACTTTTTTTGGGGATGTGGGTTTTGTTAGACCTTCAACGGTTACTAGTCATTTACTGGATTGCACACTACAGTAAAAATCGGTTCCGATCTAGGGTTGCGTTAAAAAATAAATACCTTTCTAGTTTAGCAAGGAAGTATACCTCTGTTACTTTTTATCAATGCATCTGTAAAGTAATTACTGTTGGGATAGGCATTTTTATAGCAAAGCGAAACTTGCATTTAATAGTTAGTAACCCGTGAACTTGGGACGGCCCTATTTGTCCTAGTGCCAGTGCAGCGTACACTTAGGTTGTCACTTATAGCCAGTACGTTAATACATTATAGTTACGGCATTTTAGTCGCAGAGCAAACAATATGGTACGTTAGAGCAGAGGTTCCACACCGAAAACCTCTGTGCTCACAGTCAGATCTGAACATTAAAAGTAGTAAAATATTGCTCACTATTCAACAAAGGTACTGTGATTCTATTATTTGTAATACATATACCTGTGATGAAAAAGATTTATTGAAATAGTTTGTAACACAAATGCGACGACAGCCTTTAGGACGCAACGCATTTTCCTTGTTTTCTGTTCATACATTTTTAATTTTCGAAGCACACTGAATTAGTTGACTGACAACTGACCAGATCTACGACCATGGTTGAGTGCTTACCTGAAAAAAAATCTTGTTCGCTTACTGTTATTATTATGATAAACAATAAAATAATTTAACAATTCGAATAGGCAATGAGAAGCGTTGAGTGGTGTATGTATTATCTGTAAACGACTTCTAATTAAGGACGCTTCTTTGTCTGGAGCTAACAAGCTAAGTTGTTATGATTTCGGTCGAGTAAATAGAACTTGTCACCGATAGCATCCCCATGGTACGAGCTCACTAGAATTTTACACTGATTTAGTAGTCGTTCGATATAATGGAAAACGAATAGCGCATATCCTTCACGCACTATAACAATGTTATCCACGACGGTGTTTCCGCCCGGAAATTTCCACACTGTCGAAATACTGGCCTACTGCGAAATAGATGTGATCCTATTTTGTGGCCATATAATCCGAAGCAGCCAAAATTAGTTCTGCTCAATAATATAGAATGAATGAATAGTTACTACGATATCTACGATTAAACGGATCGCCCCCATCGACTTGAAAGGGCATTTTGTTTGCACATCTTGAACAATATGATAACCATAGGAAGTGAGTAAGTATTTCACGTAGGTATATATACAATCATCTTTCGTGTTGCGATAACTTCAAGTCAATCTCTATTGTACGACGATGTTGGCAAAATTTTAAGCGAATAGAACGATCGAGCCCATATAGTGACGGACATCAGGGATAAGGCCTTATCGCTACGAAGCATATGCGGAAAATATGCGGCGGTCTACATTTTTCAAATTCGAATACAACCTGCTGGAAACGCCAAGTCAACTGTTCGAAGTTGTGCGTACCTCCACATACGCTCAGAGCTATAAAAACTTAGTGTTTATCAAATCATGTGCGAGAATGAGTAAATAAACAGCTGAATGAGTCAACACGATATAGTAATAACTACAACAGCGTTCAAGACTGTCTGCTTAAAAGTTGCCACACGAATAATGGCTAGCAGTGTCGAACGGTTTCATGTACCTCCTTTCTGAGGTGTCGTAGGATAGATGCCGTTCCGTACGTACGTAAGGGGGAGCATCATTTACCAGTGGTAACCATGTAGCCCGTTTCTGAGAATGGTTCTGCAAAAAAACTTCCTGGTGTCGCGGATTCATTAATCAGCCAGTATCGGATAGCAAATGACTTACAAGATCAGATGCAGCGTCCGCCTGATTTTACAAAATTTGCCTGGAATTAGCTACAATAATCAACGCACAAAACTCTGTCCACGTTTGAATCGATTCTTTGATTAGCAATGGCTTCTCGACTAGAAATTATAGGTGCATCAAATATATATATATATATATATATATATTTGGTTACGGGCAAAACAAAAAAAGTGAAATTGGCTACGCGCAAAATAAAGCACGCACGCACGAAAATTCAGGCACAAACTTGTATTAGTTCATTGAAAGCCTACTTTTCGATTATAGCACTTAAGCTAAGCAACAGTCAACAATGAAGACAAGCTCATTGCAGCTTTGGCATCCACAGGGACGTTCGTGATATTAAGCAGTTTAACATCCATCCCCCCGATAACGGCTAATTAAGCCTCCTATATTATACTAATACTTACACTTGTGCGTTTGTATAAGAATGCGCCTCTAGGGCATAATACATAAAGATAAGGCCAAGCAAAATGTACACCCACGCTACCTTTGGCCGTTCGCTACTGTTCACTAAAGTCTTGACGGTTGGTCTGTTACTGCTTAGAGGACAACTCTGTCAGCAAAGTGACGAAAAGGTACGGCATGGAAGGGGATGCAAGGTTGGCGGATGGCAAAGATCTGCGCAGAGTGAAATAAGAATGGCAATTGTACCATTCTGACCTCATAGTTAACTTTATTCTAACAACGCTGACGATAATTACGTCTAGGGTAATTGGTAATGTTTTTAAAATAAAATGCTGCCTCTCTTAGTAAAACACAACTTCCATTGTTATTTTTATCACCATCAACACCACATACGGTAGTGACGCGTTCGCAGCAGAAGCATCGACTTTGGATTGTGCCTGCAAGGATCCACCTCTAGGGATCAGCTTATTGTTACTGTGGATGCTGTTAGTTCTGCTTTGCGGTTTTTCGTCGTTTAGTGTTCCCGTTATGACTGCATTTGCGACTAGCGCAGTGGTATCGGGATTATTGAGATTGTATGTGAGAAATTCTTATGAAAAATGAGTAGCAGCGAGTGTCGTACGTTTGCCATTGCGGTGACGCTTTACTATAGCGTATAAAGGCAGCTCGAATCAAGGGGCCGGCAACTTTTACGACTGCTTATCCGCTCAGCAGCAACTTCGTTATCGGTATTTAGGTATATGGTTGATTTACACGCTATTTCTATGGCATTCTATAACGCTCGAACAGAAGCTTCCTGCTTAAAGTTATATCCAGCCGGATACGCTCGCGATTCAGCATCAAAACTACTTCTTCTAAACTGTTAGTACGTTACTTGAAATAAAATTACTGAGAGATATTATTTTTATGTTGTGCTTGACGCTAGCGCCCGGCTGTATACACATCAAAGGTCCAAGTTATTATTAGGGAATCAGTTGCAGCATCCCGAATTCAAACATACGGCTCATCAATTATCATATCTATTTAGTATTACAGCTCTTCATTCTAACGTAAAACTATTTCTTAGCTGGCATCATAAAATGGCGCGTATTTTTAGTGGTTTTATAGATGTTTTTTCATTTCCACAATTAAAATTATACTGCTGTCTGAAGTTCGAGCTTAATTCAAGTTAAGAACAGCCATGTTTTAGAGATCGGCCGCCGATTTGCGTGGGGCATCCCCAACAAATTTATATTGACATTATTTCTGATTGCATGATCCGCATAGTCCAATGTAGTCGAATTAACAACGCAACAAACATTGTCTGTTTCATTTGCTAAGGACATACAACTTTTCCTACCTCTGTAGCCTTTGCTATAGCCGCATTTGATCACTATGTTATTTAAATGAGGTAATTTTAGTTGAGGCAGAGATAGTTAGGGACATGTTGTGGGCCGGGGCATAGACAGGCTTGGTTTTTTGCTGGTAGTCAGCGAGCTATCTACTGTAATTCCTAATAGCGATATCGGACGTAAAACTCGCAACACAGAGGTCAGGGATAGTAAAGGTGAAGCACCAGACGACTAGATGATAATTTTCGCTATATTCATCGTATTAGGCTCATCTGAAAGCTGCACTGCTGCTGCTATACTTTGCACGGTTCGTCCTAACATAGCAACTCCGATTTCTCCGTTGAGAATTCCTAATTACAAATACATTATTCTATCCGTATACAACTTATCAGTAGCTTGACTCTGGCTGTATATTTAAACAAAATACATATTAGTACTATTGGCACATCAACCGACCGCACAAGAAAACTTTGGCCGTATGGCGACGTACTTTATTGCATCCTCTCATGAGGATCTAGCTCATCTGATCTAGCCACATAAATATAGCTGCTTATTTCGCTCCGTCCAGTTGTCAATATTGTCCGACATATCTGACCACCGAGGGGTCCGGTGAATGATGTATGTATATTTTCTTCTTTGATGAAGTCTGTATGTTGAATTTGGAGCCATAGACTGGACCCGACGAATGTCGATTGGAAAGACGTGCACAGTGTTGAAGTTAGCAGCAGTATTATCACAGCTAACTGAAGATTACATAATAAAAAAATAATAAAATATCAGCTGATTACACTCGAAAGCGGCTTCTTACCGTCTAGCAAACATCAGTTAATAAGGGTATTCAATTCCATCTATTAATTTCTGCTATCTTTACACTCGAACAGGCAATGTATTTTTCTACGTAGCACGTATACTTTGTAATAATAGGACACACACGCTGAATCAAAGGACAAGCTACTAACATTAATACTGTGAATTCTCGTTGGGACCGAATCTCGAGCGTTACGTTGCCTATACATGTAATTTCGGGTGCGCCTCTCGGAAATAAAAGAAAAAAAAATTCTACTTATATTGTCATTGCTGTTCAAAGCAAAAAATACCGGGGTCTGGCCTTGTTCGCTATAACGGTGTAAACTGTGAGTCTCTGTGTATGCACTTATGCGTGTATACGTTCACTATTAGTGGGCCCGTCTCGGTTGTCAGTTTCGTTAACTATATAAATCAATTGCTTTTGAAATTTGAAAGGGACAGAGTGGAGAAGTTACAACTTTTGCTGTACAGGTTATCGTTGGTATCATTTTCGGCGTACAACTACCACAGTGGCCACCTGAAACTTGGATCCATGGCATGGTCACCGCTTTATCCCTTATCATTCAGAGGAGGACGGTCCGGCGCGTCAAGTGCAGGAATAAACCCATACACATAGACAGACATGACGACAAATTTTCCAGACCTAGAAAGGTAAACAAAACGAGAGGAAGCGGAACAAAGCCGCTCCTTACGGCATACTAACTTCTTCAATAGCTGCTTCATTCTACTATTAGGAAAATGTTCGCATTAATCGTTGACTGCGTTCGACTTCCGTCGAGACTTCTCGTGTTGTTGCTATGTCGAACCGTTATGCTTTGTCTTCATTTTGTATAGGGATACTACAATAAATAAAAGTAATACAGGAGTTCTAATGAAATATAACGGCTATAATTCGCTGGCTCTCTGGTAACGACAATGGCTGATAGGGAGAGCAACGAAGAATCCTATGACAGGTGAAACGGACGACCCATTGTACAGCAACAGCGAGAAGCAAGTCACAAGATTCGACGGGGTAGAGTGGAGCGTCGGGCCAACGCAGAGTTTTCACTGTCGTTTACGTTGTGTTATATTTTTCCCGCCTCTTGTCCTCTAATTTCCTGCGGCCCATAGGAATAAATATACGGTCGTAGCTAGTTTAGGCTGGGCGATAACTTGTTAATATTGAAAATAATAACAGTTATATGATTTAACGTCGAAAACAATAATTAAATGAAAGCAAGACGATATTCAACGGAAAAAAACTATAAGTAAATACATATAAATCTGCGCCTTGCTCTTGCAGCAGTTATTGCCACCGTTCTAGGCATACAAAAGCTGACCAATTGACAGCGGCTGAATACGAATACGTGTGGCTGGCGTGTGCACGTGTGAGTTTGACGGTCCCTGGTGCTGTTAATGCTGCTAATACCGATATTCTGTTGAAATTGATTGCCATCGTGAGCCGCGCTAAGATCGAACGCTTGCGGAATGGCCCGCGAGTTTTAAAGCGTTTTTCTGTTTCTTTACGGCACCAGCTACCGCAAAGACAGCAGAAGTGGCGTCGCTTTTTTCGTGAATCTCGTTTTGTCACCCGCGTGTCTTCCCGACTTAAACGTCACAGCAGTCGTTGCAACGGCAGCGATAGAAATTCAACTACGGCGAAACGTTCTGAAATTTCTGAAACCCTGTGAAAAAATAAGCTGCTTCAGCCTTGGTTTCCCTTGTTTCTGCTGTGACCACATAACAATCACTCATACGCCTTGTTATGTATGTATCGGATGTAACCATAGCAGATGACGGCGGATAAGAAGAGATGCAGGGCATTCAATAGTAACAGGGGCACAATATAACGACGACGTCATTGCCACCAGTATTTCTCAGGTAGTAATTGCGGTACTCTATCATGGTAAGTCAATCAAATCGCGTATTGCCGCCAAGCTTAAACCTACCATAGGTTATCGGTTGCGATTCGTGTTGCCGTTAACGGTGAGAACTAGAGAAATGGACGTTGTGCTGTCTTATCTTCTGCTATTCTGCTACTGTGGTAAATGCCAACGTTTGCTCGAGGTAGTAACAGCTACATTAAATCGTGTGTGGGTATCGCTCCGCCAGCTCTATTCGTATATATTAACGATAGCTTTTAGCTATCGTGATTAGCTATTGCCATAGCTAGCACTATTAGCTAATAGTGAAGAGCCATAAAGTCACACAGAATCGGCATTATGGAACTAAGGTACATGCAATGCACGCGACCCGACACAGAAGCATCGGAGAGATAGCTGGGCGCTCGATTGCGACTGGTAGTAGACATTCCAGAGAATGTAATAATGGGAGAAGTTTCTGTTACCTACCCTTCATCGTATCTGGATAGACAGACGGGCTCTCAATTACATTCCCCATTGCTATCAAATATCGACCGGGTGGATAGTTATGGATGAATAATGGTCGGATGGCTGTGTTCGAATTTCTGCCACGCCACCTTCTATTGCTGCTGCGACGGTACGTTCCGCAACATCTGTAGTAGGTGCGTATTCACTCACGCAATGTCAGCGATGTCTTAAAGTTGACATTGTAAACATTATTAAGTTACGAAATGAGCAATTATTGATTCAAAAAATACGTCGGGTGGTGTACAAAAAAAAAAAAGCGTAAATTTAGGTTAACAGATTAGATAGATTACAGATAGGCAAGATTATATTTATCGATAAACTCTCTCCTTTATTTTACAGGTAGTTTGCCTAGTTTTTCCTTCTTACCGATATAATTCCTGAAAAACGACTGCGTATTCTAGCCGCAGTGACAAATATAACATACATAGCCTATAGCAATAATGGGAAATCACTGCTAGAACTTAGGTTCTCTATCGAACCCTTTGCTAGAGTTGCAATTAAGTCATGCAAATCCAATATTAGAACGTGCACATGCTAATCCATCGTCAAGCACCATAGTTACCGTGGAGCTTCATGATGTAATCTATGCTCGAGCCAACTGTCGTCTTCACTGGCCGTACATGTTGGCGATTAGAGAAGTGTCGCTAAAATATACGCAGCCAATGAATGAATCGTTCATCTTAAAATGTTAGAAATAAATTACGACTAAATGTCTGTCATGAAAAAGAGAGCCTTGTACGATGCTACTGAGCGGTACAGCCTTCCAAAAGGTAGTTAAGGACAAAGCCAACTTAGTTAGAAATCCTTAATTCCTTTAAAACATATTATAGATTGCAATTTATATCCGTTTTTACCAACTGGCAGTAGTAATGTTCGCGTGAATTCGCTACTTCTCTTCTAGGGACAGGGCTCTCAGCAAAGTGTTGTCATTGATGAAGCTTCTTTTAAGCAGATATTCACATTACCTCTCTTACTAAGCGCAACAGCCGTAGAAACTTACAAGGCTGACCCAGTGGATTAACGTACGTGTCAATTGTCGGTGTGACATGTTACGCATAGGCAAAGCTCCTATGCCAGAATTAGAATTATATTCAAATCTTCCGTACAGTTATTTAGCTCTGCTTTAAAAATAGCCGTTTTTACTGTTCTTCTTTTTTCTCTACAAATAATCAAAAAAAAATTGCCATGTCCTCTAAACTTTAATTCGTCAAATGCGTAAAAAATATTCTATTGTAGTAAGGGGCATCATTGGCACCTTCGTCTGTGTTATGGTGTCTTGTGAAGAAGCCAACTTGTGTTTGTCTTTTACTGCAATAGGCCTTTCCTGTTCTGCCAGATGAACTGAAAATTCAGTCATGGCCGTCGACTCATCATATAACTGTTTGTTTTATTTAACAAATGTCTGTTTGTTTAACGATGATAAAATCGGATGAAATCTCTACGTACTCCATGTACGTTGGCAATATCAGTGACCTCGTTAGTGCGTAAAGTTATACGGGTCGGTAATTTTTTTCACAGCGGAAACAATTAATGATTTTAAAAGGATAATTCAATACGATTCACTCATATATACGCAAGCTATTGGCCCCGTACTAACGCAGTGGGTATTGTTTTTGTCGGCTAAACTTAACCACATACAACGGTTCTTTTTGCAGAAAAGTTTTTAATGAAAATCGCTTCAGACAGGTTGACGATATACAAATTTTACTTGTACACAGCTTCACCTGCCTCGTGTGTAACAACGCACTAGCTTGCCCCTGTTTTTTTTTCGCGTACGCTTGTTTTGTTTCGTTGCATGGGGCTTTGTTAAGTTGAGAGCGTTCTATGTATGCACACACGCGCTGTATTTAAAGTTTCCGCTTTTTTCTATAATAAGTATATACCCACAAAGAAACACAAGTCTGGGTTTAATGATCGAATTCAACCAACGAGCGTGGTAAAGAAGCGTTGTTCATGGAAAACGTTCAGCTTCTTTTACTAACAAGACCAAACATCTTCAGCTACCGTTGACGATGGCGATGCAAGGTCGCTAATTTGGATAAGCGAGCATGCGGCCATTCACACCGCAAATCATCATAACATGACGTACATTTTCCGGTAACTCGGCTAACGATGTTTTCCCTTGTGGAAAGCCAGTAACGGCTACTAGATTTACAACGGCAAACAACAACAATAACGACGACGACGACAGGCAACAATAGCCAATGGGTCCCGTTGCAGTAGCGACTGTGTTTCGCTACCTTTGTCATCAAATTTTTCTCAAAATGCAGATGAAGCCAAGAAACTGCCCCACTCTTCTAGGCATAAAGAAGAATGCCCGCGTGTATGATTTTCATTGGGCGTCGTCACACTGAACCGATTCAGACTCTCGTTGGCCACTGTCATTATAAGGGAGCTAATAGCGACATGATAGTCTTAGTATTTGTAGTAAATATCGTTAAGACAATGGCCGGAAAGAACTGAGCCGCCAACTATCGTCTGAGGGAACGACTCGACCCATACTAATAAATGCAGCTGTGTACCGAAAGGCTGCGAGTCAGAACGAGCGAGAAAGACAAAGCAAGCCGCTACTGCGGTCTGTGTGTTGCATGCACTTGTGCGTCAGCGGCGGGGGTCTCTTACTAAACGTACTGCCAAAAGGTTACGTTTGGCGCGGATTTTTTCATTTATTTTTACTCTCTTCACGTTCCTCCTTAACTTTTACTCGGTTTTTACGGTGGCGCACGCGTACTTCTATTGGTCGAATCGCTCACTTCGCCCAGGGTGTCGCCTATCGCCTACTCCTTCCATGCATCCCTTTGAAGCGCCCGACGACCGCTCTTTATGTTGCCACTGCAAGATCATGCCCTTGGGCGAAATGTCTAACAGTTACTGCACCTTGGCAATAAACGATGAAACAAGACATGCAAACAGCCGACAAACCAGCCCGACTATTCTGTACAGGTAAGATACTTGTTCTTCAGGAAGAAACGGTACTACTAGCAATGCTAAAATTACTATAGGCGCAGATACTTAGACTCTCGTTGCCGCCAAGCAGCGGTCCACCTTTGCTTCCGGTCGAAAGAGAAGTTAAGGAAATTAGTATATATGTATTAGCCAATAACAGCTATATATATATATATATATAGCTGTATATATATATATATATATATATATATATATATATATATATATAGCCATAACGTTGGTTATACATCCAGTTACCTAACAGAATTGCGACTCGATTGTGGTTGAGGTAAAAAGGAAAAATGTAGAAAAGCGCATCATTACCACAATGAACCGTGAAACAAAATTTTATCAGAATGCTGTGACGGCACTCGACTGCTGTCGCAGATGTTGATGACGACAAATTGATATTAACATAGTGTGATTAATATAAATATTGCTACTGCTATTGTGTTTTCGTGTCGGCACAATGTGATGAATGATTTGCTAGCCTAGACCTCGATATCTGTATCGTGTATTTAGTTCTAACGTTTGGCAGCATTTGAGCCGTTCGTCATCAATAATGAGCAGAGCGGATGCGTGGAATAAAAAAAGGTTTTTATGGAATAGTTATGAAATCTACTAGCGGGAAAACCGAGAGGTTAACGATCAGGTAAATGTCGCAATGAGACGAATAAGGCTGAAGTCAGCACAGCTGCTCGACATTGATTCGATCGTCGATCGAAGTCGATGTCCCTCGGCTGATGAGTTGAGGTCGAGGATTTTTGCGTAGTACACTTTTGGATGTGACGATTTGCCATAGAATCGCTAGGTACAACTCCACAATCAATCCATTCAGTGGTTAGCTAGTAAAGTAGCGTCGCAAGCAGCAGCAACAAAATACCTACACACTAATACGAACATAGATGTCTGTTGCCTCGTCTAAGGCAAAAAGATTACTCGATTGAATGATGACTCGAGGTAACTGGAACAAGATAAAGAGTGACGAAGACGTCGCCATGAGCGACGGCAGCGATGACATTAGCCGTAATACGTCGATAGACAGAAAATTGCAGTTATAGTCAATCAAATCGCTGACAGATTTTCTGTGGCGGGCCTTCGTAGCGTGGCCGCCAACGTTTTTCCGTGTTCATTCATTGATTCATTCCTCAAGTGATTCAACAAGAGCAAAACAAACATCATATGCGGCAAATAATGACGATAGAACGGTAAGCGGCGCACTGAAGTATGATATAGAACAGGCTCTAATTGACGCTGATGATAATGAGGATAAAGAAAGGAGGGCCACAGACCTACGTAAACTAGTAAAAATCGGATAATTGAAAATGCGAGCAAAAGGCCCTTAGATTCGAGTAGCAGGCGGGGCTGAGTCATCATCGCCTTAGCGCCAGGAGCTGCAGAAGAGCAACTGGTGGCATACGCTATGCACAGTGACTGATATATTTGGGTTTGCGATGATGCTAAGGATACAGCGCGTTCATTGTTGAAAGTACACAGCATATCCTTAATTACCGTTGTATAGCGCATAAATTGATTGGTTTGTATATACCTGTATAGACTGTTCCGGTTCGAGTACATGATGTCTCATATATGTATCTATATGTGGTACGATTAAGTGTGAATGGATATAGGTTTCAACTAAAGGTCGACCTTCAGGATGCGCTATGCATGCTTGTAAAACGACATAAAGTAACATAGTGAATATTCTGTTTTTTTTCTTGAAAATGGTAGGTGGTTTCCACCAATGATGTTCGTTCTTACGGACAACATCATTTACTTTTGCTTCTCTTCTGAGCGAGGAATACCGTCAATGCGTGCGCGGTGATTTTCCGAGGCAGCCCTTCTTGTAGCTACCTTCATTGCTTGTAGCTCCACTGATTGTCTTAATATGATTGGGGGCCTATTATGTACCTTGTATTTTTTCAACATAAACCAGTGGCGTCTCGGCGTCTGCTGCGCTCTCGGTTTGTGATTGATGTATGCGCTTGCCTACCCAACAATCTGACCGCCGATTTAGGCTGTGAGAGCACCAGCTACCGCTCGGTAGACACCTTATTTTGCCGATGGAGTATCTGGCTATTACCAGCTGCAACAGCAGCAGTGACGTGCCTACGAAAATCTTTCTTGCTCGCTTTCAATAACTGCCGCTTTTTCGGCCATTATTAGTGATCAGTGGACTGGAACCGTTGCCGCAACCGTTACCTATGTCAAAGTACGATAACAACAACAATCGACCAGTTTCGGGTAGCAGTCCTCATTGTTCGTCACTCCAAGCTAACACTTCTGTTTGTTGCTACTGCTGTTGTTGTTCTTTCATTCGTATGGTTAAGGGCGAACTAGCTAGGCTTAGCAATAGCGCTCCTGGCTGCGGCCCTCCAACCGCATGGGCCGGGCAAGCAGCCATTCGTTGTCCTGCTTTTAACAAGTTAAGGCAACTTTGTGCGTGTTGAATACTATAGAGTACATGCGGCTAGGGATCGCAGCAGAAGGTAGCATTTGCAGCGAGAGTGCTAAACTTTGCACTTTGATGTTTCTACTGCTGCGGTTGTTGCTGGAGCTGTTTATGCTGCTCGTACTGATGGTGATGACGGGCCGGTGACGCCGCAGCCCCAACCGAAGTATGGGGCAGCAATGCGGTCTGCTGCGTGGGTCACGCTAATTCCTGGAGGCTTCCAACGATCGGCAGTTGCATCCAGCGCCATAAGGACGACACGCTTGGTCTATGAAGCGCTTCTGCGGACGACCTTGCGCTCGCCACTGCAACTTACTTAGCCACCGAAACGCTGGCCGCGTATCAGTTAGACGGGACGGCGAAGCAAAGGCTCGAGCGGATGGGCGAAAAACAGACCAGCTAGCTACAAAAGCCGGTAATTATGTGTGTACAATGACAGCGAGAACTATTGTACAAGCACGGTAACGGCGATATCGGTTAACGCATAGCTATTTGGAGTGCACGTCTCAATCATTAGTAACAGAGCAGTAAACTTAGTAGCTTACATCATATATATAAACAATTTAAAGATGAGGTAGCCAATAGTAGTGAGAAGATCGAGACGAGGCAGATTTTGCCTTGACGATGGCATTACTAATTGTGAGCGGTTTCGAGCTCAATGCTGACAGTGGTGGCCATCTGGAACGGGGTTATTTTTGCTGAGAACTAATTTGGCATTGCGATCTTAACTTTCAATATAATTTCCAAGTCACAGCGGGTAAGGCTCGTTTTCCATAAGAATGAAATTACTGACGATCACTTATTGCTTGATTGTATTGATTTGATTTGATTTGCAACCGATACGTTCATTTATAACTATTCTGTTGTCGAAAATATGGAACTGATCCCATGTAGTAGTTGGGTGTTAAACGTTTGCCGAGCCATTTTGTCCGTGTGTCACTGATAATGAAAGCATTACCTTAGTAGTCGAAAATTAAGCTAATTTTTTTAAAATTATTTTTATCGTTGCATCGATAGATCTTGTAGCTGTTTATGGAAAATTTGTATTTAAAAATATTTATAGGTTTTAGAACAGAGTAGATAACGTATGTCAAATTCGCTAATTATTATAACGTAGTTCAGCTATATGATCGTTGTTGCATCTCAGTTTCCTTTGCTATCATTCATTACGCGTAGGTTATCGTCAACGAACTGTGTTTGTTTCGACTTCATTGGCCTCATACGATTAGCCAAGAGATAAGCGGCAAAACGGCCATATAACAGAAAACAATGAATGAAACAGTAGAAAGGAACGGCGGTAAGTTGGGAGTAAAAAATATCGCACACAATTATACGACGACAAACAAAACCTCTCTTGTTTTCAGTTGTCGTCAAAAGCTTCGATTGAAACGCGGAAGAAACAGGCGAAAGTCAATTAAGATGACGACAAATAACATGAAACAGACGATGTCGTGCAGTTCTTTTTCAATGTGACGATTGCAAGTCCGTCTGCGGTATCTCGTTCTGGAAGTTTCATGTCTGCTATTGACGGGAGGGCATGCGCATGGTATGCCAATAACAACGAAAAATTCTAAACATGCGGGCTATCTCACTTTGGCATTTTGCCAAAACGAAGCTGGTGGCCTACCGTCGCGCCGACTTTGGGACCAATAAACGACCTCGCTGATGATTGTCGCGCTTTTGATTGATTTCTATGGCTGCGGTGCTACTTTTGGGCATATGCAACAGTTGTGGCCTCTAGCCGCGACAACACGATAACAGTGTGCAATGAAATTCAACGTACCGATAGAAACGTTATCGATAGCGGCGTCTGTGTGTGCAACAACGTGACGCTGTGCGTGAGCCACGGCAAACCAACTGTGCTTGGCTACAGTTATGATAACGGCAACAATATGAAGCTATATCATTTTGCTAGCGTTTGCGCACGATAAATTAAATTTTCATCTATTATCAACGAGTTTTATTATACGCATTTGTTCCTCTTGGCCGTCTCTCACTGACTTCGCCACTTCGATGACGACTGTTTTCAATTGCAGCAGCGGCAGTAGTACCAGTTCATCAAGGACCGACGATCGTACGCTATCGACAACAGTTACCGAACTGGAATAAAAAAAGGTGACAGATATCGGCGTGCCGTAATAGCTACGCATAGACATGATGCTTTTCAGAGTCATATAGTCTAGCAAGTTTCGATTAAACATGAATTGGTATTCGATAAGAGGCTAGCTTGACCAGCCGATTGTAAGGAGAGCCAGACTAGGTGTAGGCATTGCGGGTGAAGACTCACAGTATTAGATCGCATTATACATTGTCCCACTGTCGCGCAGTGGGACCTCTAAGAACTTAATGCCGCAAGAACACGTGCTAGCTCTAGATTAGGTTGACTTGATGGGTCCGTTTTCGAGTCGTGTGATTCGGTTCAGCCGCGTTTTGTGCCGGAAAATGTATAGCGACTAGCTGTCGCAATACTACGAACAGTAGACAATTTTACAGATTTTCTGATCGCACTGCATTGATCAGTTGAAGTGTCCGATATGTGGAGGTAACGCCATTGAGAGGGGATACGCCGTCAGAGTAGTGCTGCGTTTATCTTCTTTCACTCGTCGTCGTCGTCGTCGTTGGTTTAGTCAGCATTATGAAAGTTTTTCACCAGTCAGTTATTGTCCGTAACGCCGTTAAATAGATCATACCCCTTTGATGCTCTGCCCTTGTTTCTTTCTTCCCAATAATGCTCGTGGTCCGGAATCTAGATGAAAATGCTGCGACGGCGGCAATGGCTACGACGGCCGCGAAACCGAAGAGACCGCGCAGAAAACTACGCAGAAAGCTTAATGAAAAGGAAACAAAGAAGTACTTAGAGGAGCTTTGTTGGTTTCTTGCGCAAGGTCGCGTCGCACCAAACCCCTTGTATATCGCTCTTAAGTCCCACATCGTTCGCCAATACGCGTTCCATGGACCAATCAATGCCTGGCCAACTCGTCGACCAGTACGGCGAACCACAAGCATGGTAACAATAAGACTGATAGCTGCATGAGGAATGCCATATTGACTACAGCCATAACAGTGGTTCTATCAGTACTTTTATATTATCAGTGCTGGTAGGAGTCACAAGAGTGCTAATAGCGTGAACGTGATTCTTTCTGCCCCCTCCAGCCGCTATATAACAAATCTAACCAGAATCCAAGTCCGTCGGTTAGATAGTACTGCCACACTATGGCTAGATGTCGAAGTACTTTGTCATATTCCGATCATAATATGATGCCATGTATGTAAACGGACGAACAGACAAATAGATGAGCGCCAAGAATCCGACAAGGCTATAGGCGGTTTTCTTGGCGATTAAGTTGCAAATACTGGAAGCGCATAGTAAGCGGGCGTTGGCGCTGACGGGGCGTTTATCGTTGCTGGCTTTTGTTGGTCTAGTGCGGGTTTCGTTGCTTAAATCGAGCTTTCTAAGATGTGCCCCTCGCTTTTTTAACCTTTCATTGAACAAGAAGATGCTAATTTATTCGAATACAGCCGAAACTGCTGATGAATATAACTTAACTGGGTGTGTTTGTCTTCGTAGCGTTGTGTCTTCCATTTAGGGTCATGATCATATCGATGCCGGTCTCAATGAATGATCGTTTTTCTCTTTTTAGTGCCATAGCGCTTAGTCAGCTGGTTATCTTAGATAGTCGGTCACCGCATTATTGACCGTTAAACTTTGCTAAGCACCGCGTATTGCATTTGAGTTGAAACGAAGTAGTTAAAAAATTTGAATGGTGAAGATCATGAATGAGCAGGGAGTATGTCTGCATGCTGAATTTCTATCTGTCTTCCCTCTTAGAGAATTAGAATGTTTCGGCATCTCCTACTTTGCTTAACGACATGCAGATATGACTTGATCATGAAGTAGATCTCGCACCAACGGTAACGGATAATCGAACTGGCACGTATATACGTTCGACAGGATAGGATGTATTCTTGTAAACTTTCAAATATCAGTGTTCGATGCGTTGCGTCTTCGTTAGAACGGTATAAGAACACACTGTTCTGAGTGAGAACGAGCCATCTGTAAGATGAAAGTGCTTTGCAGATACGCACGCACATTTGAATAGTTTCCGTCTGTAAGTTATGAAGACAAAAAGCTGCATTTAGAAAAAGAAACAGTTATATAATGGTTGATTCCGGTAACTTGATTAGAACGTTATTGTGACAAACTTCAGTTATTCAGATTTCAGCGAGAGGTCCGGATGTTATAGTGTCAAGCGGCCGGCAGAATGACAAATAGAACATACACCTGCACGATATACGATGCACGATAAATGTACATGTCTCACCCTAACCTATCCCTAGAATGATGTGTCACTGTTAGCGTTACGCTAGTTCAATGTTTCGTTTGAGATAAATCCCGTTATTATAGAAACCTAGACTCTATGAGAAGAGGCTGCAAGTGCTATAACCTCATAATGCGTTTGTAAACCCATAATGTAAACCTCATAAAACGTTTTTCATGGAGTCTATTATAGTGTGAAGTGAAAATACAGTCGCTGTATAAATTAGAAGCCATATGGCGAACTATTCCCTAGCTGACTTACAACTGTGATATCTATAGATCACAGTTGTAAGTTAGCTTGAATTTCTTATTAGATAGAAAGGAAGATCGTTTAAGGACAAAGAAAATAATATTTTTCTCACGGATTTCTTTCAATTCTATTACCAATAAGGGACATAGTAGAAAAGCTGAGGACAAGTTCCAGCATCAGCCTGCGTATGCTACGGTTTGATGAGTAGTCGTGATTAATCTATGCACCGAATTTTTTTTAACATAATTTTGTGCATTCTCAACAAAGGACTAGCTACTGTTTTTGGTCATGAGATTGCAGAATATATAACATTCGACGAACGAAAACTAGGACGATAATTGTTAACGTTCGTTACACGGGCACGATCAGTGCTTGTTAGATCCTGCTATGAATCTAGCCAGATCACTGGTTCCTAATATTTAGATAGTTCGTATTTAATACTTACTTGCCGAAAATGTCACTACCAATGCCCATCACTATCGTATTTTGCGCCATCTCTTTCACAGTTCAGGATATTACTAGATAGTTCAATTATAAGATAGATGTTTTTTTCGTACTTAATATCCGGCACTTGAACTGTTAGGTATTATCATTTAAGCGTGCTTACGCCTGTACTCAACCCCTAAGTTTAGCAAACAAGTTGTGTTATCATTCTTATTATAATACGACTTCGTGGCGTTGGCTGTGTGCTCATCATGGACTACTTAGTCATTGATGTTCGTCCCATATCATACCCGAGAGTAACGACCGCTTCCACAAATGATTTTTGTTGTATTTTTCTTGCAGTAGCTTGTAAGTAGGACTTTTCTTGTTATTTAGCCCGTAGAATACCCACCACATTACAGCTATACAAGAATTGAAGAAGCCTTTTTCTGTCCTGCTTGTCTCACTTCAGTGTGCTTGAACAACAAACAAAAACACCATACATGCAACATGTCGCTAGCGATGATAGCGATAATGATTGCGGCTTTTATCATAGGTCATTATGCATCAAATCGTTGATGGAGATCAGAGATTCTTGTCGCCGGACATACACAGGGAGTAAAGTAACCGCCAATAGAAGAGGTAGGGGGCGACTGCCGGTCGTCTGAGCCAACATGCGTCAAATGATTCTTTGAATAGGAATGTACAAAGCAATAGAGATGGCTCTGTTGGGTAGAATGTGCGCCTCTAATCTTACGTGAAGGGATAAGGACTTTACGAAAATGATAATTAATTAGTTAATTGGTCAGACGAAAGTTACAGTTCTAACTGTAAGGCCATTTGACTCCAGGGGGAGTAAGTGCCAAACAAGCCTGTGACAAAGGTGTAGGCCTAATACGCAACGGCCTACCAGGAACATGGAGAGGCTATTATTAATCTAATTAATATTTCTATTGTGATGATTAAAAAAATGTTAGCATTGCGAATTCGAGCTTCTAGGTAAGTACGGTTACAGATCTATAAAGTTGTTTATTGCCTACTGATACACCCGACCGATGATACCCGACCAAGAATGTTGGCCTATGTTAGAATGATTTCGAGAAGAAAGAAAGCGTATGCTCAATGGGCATTATTACGCTAGCGATCGAATGAACGTACCAGCTGATAGAAGATGAATGAATAGCAAAATAAGATGTTTGTCCCTAACCTAGCTTTGGAAATCAAAGCGTGCAGTAGTCCAAAGGCGAAATAGAACAAACAGTTATGCTGAAATCTACATGTTTAAAATAATCACCTATTACGTATAAACGCAAATACCTAAAATCTATGAGTTTTTCGCTGATTTGATGATATTCTGCACGATAGTTAGAGTGGCATTTAGTATAGTTACATTGATTGCGTATAGCTAGAATGATCGCAGCCGATAATAAAACAATGTATGCATGACTCAGGTACGAGTGTCTCTGACCTCAAAAATATTGTGGCTCGAAATCTTAACGCGAGTGATTTCTATTTTTATTATTAATAACACATTAATAGCAAATATTAATCCGAGTTTATAATATGGCTCAGATCAAAAATCCTTTGTCTGAGACATAAACACTATGTCGTGTTTCTGACTCACACCATCCTGCTGGAAATTGCTTTGTGGAGTTTTTATTTGCTAAGCTATCATAGCTGAAATGAAGTTAATTGTTGTTCTAGTAAAACGGGATAAGGCCTTTACACAGGCCACTCGAAACACCCCCTGTGCACGCATATCGTAAGGTAACCACAAGATCGCTTGAAGCTAAGCCAGCGATTTTTGCTGGGAATACCGTCAGATTCACGCGTGAAGTGGAATCAAAGACAGGAGCAAAACATACAGAAACCATAGAAACCGTATTAGGACTAGCTCTTTTAAGACAGATCGAGCTCATGACCCAATTCAGAATGAAGTGAGCACAGCAAACAGACTATATATATATATATATATATATATATAGAGCACAAACGGCGACAGAAGCGTCATTTTTCCCAGACTAAAAATTGAATATCTGTATATGCAATCACGTCGTGGTTTGTCGTCAGTCGGAGCAAGTGGTCAGAATTACGGAAAGCTATATTTGCCTCGTCACGCAGAGCTGCAAAAAGATTTCATTTGCATTTCATTAGAATCATCTGATAGGGTCATGCGACTCCTATTGCTGTTAGTATTAAACCGGCAAAAACGGCACACGACACCACAATACGTTACATTTGGCACCCGTCGTAGAACGAAAGCTCTTATTGGAAACTTCTCCATGACCATTTGATGCGACAGTTTGTCGATTAACCCGACATCGACGGAGCAAAACAAACAGAGATAAAGCTACACGGCTACCGGTGAGGTTCACTATCCGTAAATGTACAGTTCTATCTTATTCTGAAAATTCATACGTCTTGTTATCATTATTATTGATGACAAAAAAAGCTGTCGAAACTAGTTGTTGCGACAATGCAAGAACAACAACACGGTAAAAACATGCTCTTGTTAACAATGAAACAATTCTGATAGTAATATTATCTCTACTTAGCCTAGTGTTTACTGTCTTAAACTGGGTCGCTGCTATGGTACCCAGAATTGTCGTTCTGTGCTCGGCAGTGTTAAAAATGTCGCGTCCAGTCACTCTGTAAAATTAATGTCAAAAGAAAGTAGATGAACGCTAAGGATATAATTTGTTGCCTAATATCTGTTGTGAGACATGCGGAAGATGTGGTTATCTGTTTGAAATTACTTCGTGTAGCTTCAGTTGAAGATTTGCAGGATAGAAATTTAGCTTTAGTAGTAAATTCATCATGAACTTTACGTGATCTGGACCTTACGCCGTGCTGTATTGCACCTAGCTTGTTTCGGGCATACTTAGTTCCGATCTTAGGAGAAAGATATTCATAACAGAGCTAGATGCAATTCGTTATGAGCAACTAGTATGTCCCGAGGGGAACGTAGCCAATAGATTATATTAGCTAGGAGAGCGGTCTACCTGACGCTGCCACTTTTGCGCGATAACTGTAAACATAATGCCAATTTTTCTCTAAACAATTTTTATATGTCACAGTTGCTCTGTGCAAAATATGTTTATTATTTTTTGCTAAATAGGAGGGGCGATTAAAGGGCAACAGGCGAAAATCTTCTTTACATAGACTCCTCTGAAGTCATCTATAGTGGGAGGCTGCGGGCCCTTACGTCAGTCGATTGTTCGGTATTCGTTGGCCGGCGACAGGGTTTTGGGGGCCATTTTCCGCCCGAAGCCATTTTTGACCCTAGACTAACTTGCAAGGCACGGCTTGCGAAGAGAGCAGGACAAAAGAACCTTTTTGCATTCCATGTTCGGTAACTGTTTGGCATTACTTGAAAACCGCAAGCAAGACAGACTGATTAGCCCCGTCCTGTAACTGAGCGCATCTTCGATCGGCGTCAGGCTGATAAAATCATTCTTTTAAGTGTCTTTGAATTACATAAACCGATTGATCGGCAACGATGAATGCCGTGTGTCCAAGAAATCCTGAGCTGCATACACACCTATACCTCAGTCAGCTCTTTTCTTGAATGATGATCACCTTCGAAAAAATGGTATTTGGTTCTCAGTACAAAGCACTATTGTGTGACAAGTGTTATATTTGACGTTTCTAGAGAGTTCACTAAAAAAAGTCCTCAAAACGACAAAAGAAAATCCACGAAACTTTAGACTTTTCATTTGAAATCGGTAATTTGTACTTGTAAAAATGTCCCGCATCAGACGACATGACTTTGTGACTTGGCGTGCTTCAAGTTAAAGGCGATAACTATTACGCTGTTTATAATCATGCACACGAGCAATTTTTGCAACTTAATATTTGGAATAGATTCTATCCAATTGTTGAGAACATTGGAATTGTCTTGGATCATCAAAGTTCATTCAGTAAATTGTTTTGCTCAGAAATACAATGAGCCACATCGTGTTGCCGTCTCACACGGAAGTCGAGTACTCTTAAGTAATTACGATTAAGCCCAATATATTTTTTTTTCATAGCTCTCCTCTATCGCGCCATAAACTGTGCTATTATAGAATGAATACTAACGAGCAACGATCAAAATAAAGACCGTCTCAAAGTGTGGCCTAATGCATTGTCAGTCTGCCGTGACGGCAAAGGAGGACGAAGTAAATAGACAACATTTTAGTATTATTATTAAGTGTGGCCATAGCCCCGGTGATTTCGTAATATATTGCTCCAATTTGTCGCCTGCCGCCGACCTGACTTGTTCACTGCTATTATCAACGGCTCGTAACCAGCAGCTCCACCCATTACATAATTTTACACGCTACCTTTTCATTTACCCATATAACCATTTACATTGTAGGGCTTAGTATTACGAGCAAGAGTGATTTGTCCCAAAGCTGCCGTATATATATATATATATATATATATATATATATATAGAGAGAGAGAGAGAGAGAGAGAGAGAGAAGTGAGTATGTGTGTGAAAGGCAAGTATTTGCAATTCGAATGGCGACGAAACATCTAAGTCGGATTGGCATCGTTCTCTATTTTAGCGTAGGCAGTATCGAAATAATTACAAGATGACGATCGTAGTACCATATGCACAGTCGACCATAATAAACCTACGTTCTACGTACGGTTATCCCATTTGCTACTTCTACCTAAAATCGTGTCTATAATAACAAAGTTGACCGTTAGTTAGCAATGACTACGGAACGAAGAAGCGTGAAATGCACAAAAAGATGATAAACGAAGCTCAAAAATGAGTTCACTTGATGTTTCAGTAATAAAATTAAGAACAGAACTTAGAAACCACCATCAATATACGGTACCATGTGCCGTGTACGGATTCGATATTTCTAGACGAAGCTGTTTTCGCTAGCGGACCTTTCTAAGGTATGGACATCAGAATGCTAAACCGTAGGAGTTGTTGACCCCTAAAATTACAACAACACTCACTGCTGTAACTTATAGTCTTATACTGTAATGAATATAGCGAGCTTAAGCTGATAGCTATTGCACATAAGTGAAGCGTGCCGAAAGAGCCGGGTTCGCTCCTTGTATTATGTTGACCATCTCCGTTTTAGTTCTTTAGGTCACCACTACCGCTAACATCATTGTGATAGACATTGTATAAACGATGTCAATGGCTTTGTTGCAGTGTGCGAGACAACAGTTCAGATTTACTCGTCACTGTTTCACCCACAATACTCGATCGACAGCGGTGTGAATCGTTCATCAGGTCGCTGATTATTGCTACTATTACTACATACACGTACTATCCTTTAGTACAGACCAGGAAACAACAAGTAAAGGCAAAAATATGAAAAATTCTTCGATCTTCGGCCTTCGGTATATACCACTCGAAACTTCAAAGATGCTACCTCGAATAAATTCACTAGCCAACCGCTGAGAAGGTCTTCAGTAACAGAACGTACTACTGTTACTGCTGTTAAATCGAGTCGGATTGTTTTATAATAATAGGGATCTTCTTACTTTTTTCATACGGATCATAGCTTTATTTTCGATATTTGAAAAGACAACTGTCTGATTTTGAAAGATTAAGTTTTTCAGTAGGCGGCGTAAATGTCTGTTTTGTTACTGGCAGCTTCTCCAGCTGCTACAACACGACTTTCCTTACCGCCGGCGTAGGCGTCCGTCGAAACGTGACGCCGAGTCCAACAGAACGAGGCGCGAAGATCGGGCGTTAAACTTAAAACAAGCATAGCAACATGTTACACTTACGTCATACTACGATATCTACCGTTGATGCATGCCTATGCTCTGGGCATCGTATACTACTGGGCTGTTGCGGCAGCAGCTAGTGCTTGAAGAAACCCCCTGCAGAAACAGGCGCCTGAAAGCAGCACCCAGCGGCCAGCAAGCCAGGCCATGACACTTGGACTTAAAAAAAAGACGCCGTCTTCGTTACTTCATCTCTAAAATATTTTGTACTAATCCACTATTAGAACTGCTGGCTGTGAACGAAGTTATACATAGCTAAAAATAGCATGTTTGGTCATTTACGAATAAAAAAATATACGATAGTCATAGGTGTTTCCACAATCTGCCAACTTATTACATAGAACATAATGAATACATATGTTATCGTTGTTACTTTTCATGATTTTTACACGCTCAGCAGTTTCAGCCTACCCAGGAAGTGAGTCTAGTGGTTTTACGAGTTCAGGGTAAATCGAATCTATCGAGAAAATTATTTATCACTTTAAATAGCTAACAAAAATTGAGACCTAGGATTCATTTTACGACTGACGATAGACACATTAATGCAAATCTATATATATATATATATATATATATATATACCATCCTCATTAATCAAGTGTCGCTAGTAAATCTCTATGTTCTGTTGTTTTCGTATGCTGATTAGCTACAAGCACTGTAATTAAGTGCTGTTGAAATCTAGTACATTATTTCAGCTGCTTGAAACAGTCCGTTATGACAGAATGGTTCTCCTAAAACGGTGGTCTGCTCGCCCACTCCCTTGAATTGGGTTCATTTATTCCCGCATTGGCGGCTCGTTTAGGGCATCGTTTCGTTCACTTGAGGTCACATGCCGCTGCGGGCTTAAGCAGATTCTACCGATTGTCTCTCTCCTTCCATTAAGTATAGTTTGACGTTTTTCGGAAACGTCACAATGCATTCTTCGTTCGACTAAAAACGATGACTGTTGACGAGTTTCTAGTTGTCGAGGTCACGGATGGGCAGATAAGCTGATATTGGTCGGGTAGCGAAAATTGTGTGAAACTATAGTTTCATATGATCGAGCCATTCGGCGGCATGCATATCTGGCTCTCCCGGCCACCGGCTACAACCCGTCTGCCTGCCATATATCCACTAGCTCATAGAGCAATCATGGTATAGAACTCCATTAAGAAATCATCAATCATTTTATAGTTTACCGTTAGTTCGTTCGCTGCTGCTGCCGCCAGCTTTCTCATTGCTTAAATCCATTTCGCTTCAAAACTTCACTTAACAAAGGAGACAGACTAGTAAAGTCCATTTGTTTCAATCAGAATAAAGAAAAGATCAATAACGAACGCTTAAATCGACTCCAGCTTCTCTGTTCAGGCGCTCCCCGCCTTTTTAGCGGAAAAATAAAAAAAAAAAGAATTTCGCTGATTTAAGAAAACAGCTTGGCTTTACTGTGCTCTTCAACCCTAAAATTGTAGGTTATCGATAGATTACAGTTACAGTGTTGCAAGTGTCATTGCTTCTGCAGCGATAGTTGGTACTGCTTTTGTCAATAGCACACGCGCTAATCTGTCGTTAATGAGAAAGCTTCGAATGCTTACATCTACAACCTATGGATATCCATATATTTACCGCCATCCCCCCCCCCTTCAGCACATATAACAAAGCAACAATAATGGACTAAAGCAGATAAACTGGCGCGGGGTGCAATCATAGCGTGATTATGACAATGACGACCTCAGGTGCAGTGACAACGCCAGCAGTCACACTAGTTGCTATCATATCCCTGAACGGAAGAAGGCTATCCAGTTCAGGCAACGCTGTCACAGTTGCGTCAGCAGTTATCGTCGCACAGAATAGTTAAAACGACGTAATCCTCTAGCAGTCATCTGAGTGTTAAAATTTTCCTGCTTGCCTCTTTGCTCGTCAAAGGCTTACATAACCCATAGACACATCGGTGGATCGAACGGAATATAACAGCGGATATATAGAATACACACATAAATCGTTAAAATTATATTATTCATAGGTATTTGTTGCATGTTGCGCACCACGAACGATTATGTCAAATGGCTATTACAACACTGTCTCGTATGACTTTTGGGTACTTGGATAGCAAAATGAAGAAGGACAATAACAACAACGTTGTCCTACTGCGCGCAAGTCGAATCATTGCCACCTGGATAGTCATAGAATCTTGCGCCAGATTTTACTGATATTGTCTCGCACCGATGAAGGTACGGTGCAGACCCTCCTGCCTAGGCAGTATATCTACTTTTTCGAGATTAAAAATAATGGCAAATATAATAACACTTGCCCACAAACAATGTGTATCCTTAAAATTGGCGATCCACAGCTGTATATATGCTAACTTAACAGTTGAATTTATTTTCGCTAGCTTGACAACTGTGCCGCTATGACGAGAATGATTTCGATGAAAAGTTAAGTTCAATAGATACATATATTATTTATTTATTTATTTATTTCAACTTACTGCCATTAAAGGTATACCGTTCCGTGACCAGACAAGAGTTTTATAGATATATTTCATTGGATTTTTCAATCAACAACGAGCCAAGGTTCCCGCAGCGCAATATTCTTTGCCAAATCTATCAACGCTCTCTAATATTTCTACTCTTATTTTTATTGTTTGTTTAGATTATGTATTATATCGATTATTTTGGTGTTATTTTGGTGATAAAGGGTCATCGCCTCGTTACGTCGTTATTGGCAGCAAGGCTGAGGACGGACGCTAGCCTCTAACAGAGGTGGCCTAGAAAAAGCAACATACGTATATTTTTGTTGCCACTTGTCAATCGTAGATAGGGCAAATAACGTAATGCCATGTAGCCAGGTCAGGGGAAGGGACAAACATCAACGGAATTGGCGTGCAAAGCATCTATCGCCCTAAATCACGTCTGACGAGCGAGTTACAGTGCGGTCAGTGTTGTCAAGATACAAGCATACCTCCCGGGGCTGAGCGTGCCGCTACCGTAGTCGTTGTATGCGTGCGTCGAAAGAGCGGTACTATCTTTGATAGATGCTATGGAATCGCTCAAAAGGAAAAATTTAGGCTATATGTAATGGTTTGTGCGTGAGCTACTTTCCGGGTCGACGTCGAAGTACCGGAATTTTGACTGATAAAGAGCAAGGAGACTAGCATGAGTCAGTACTTTCTTGCACATGTAGGATAGGAACACCGAGCTGAAAGAGGCCTATTTTTAAAATAACATGGGGCTACTGACATGAACGGGGTTCGGATATCATTCCACCCTTCCGCCTTATTGTTTTGTGACGGAAAATGCCTACTTTTTTCAGTCGCTAAGCAGTAAGTACTTCCTATTCCATGTTCTAAGCAATATTAGCTACTGTCTCAAGAGCTCGGTTCCCATCTAATCAGTAGAATTCAGCTAAATAGTTGAGGCAGTGAGAGAATGCCAGTTGAGCTAAATGATTCGGAATTCGTGTTTGGAATTCAAAGGTCATTTTTAAATCCTGCTTCAGATACTGCACAATCAAACACTTAAGGCCTACGTGGGCCGTCACACAGTGATGCCCCCAGCTACGAGAGACGGTATCGCCATTGACAGCTCCTTTTGGTACACTCAGCGCTTCTCGAGCTTCTTGTTCTAGTTTGTCTCTGAAAACTTGCCATTGCTTTGTTGCGTGAATGTTGCATTAAATAATGTTTGCAGTCATTTAAATTAGCATTTTGTGTATCTACTATAGTGGAGAAGCGTTCAAAACGCCAAAGGCAAACGAATTGCCGTTTGTCCATTCTAAGTTGTGAGCTTTACAAATAGACAATGCCGTATAGTCACTGTAGCGCGAACTGTAGCTGAAGCCTCTAAGATTGTCACATTGATAGCCGTCGTTCATTTTAGCTGAAAGCGGCACCGGCTATCATTGAGACAATGCCGATGCTAATTTGAAACAAAAGAAAGAAAGAATCGATGAAGGAAAAGAGGAAAAAGCACTTCCTGAAAATAAAACTCTGCCGTTTACCAACGAATAGAAATGGCCGTTAGGTGTGCAAGTAATTGGTACAGGTCCGTCGTTGGTCATGGCTGAGGCTACGACTGTCAGTGACTGATCGTCCAGTCATTATAGAGGTTGATAATATGGTAATCATAAGTGTCAAAAATGAATATATTTGTAAGGCACCATTCGTGAAGCGAAACAGACTGAAAATGAGGCTAGATGTTGATTTCATAAAAACTAATGGAAAAAAGATTATATTGAAATTTTCAAATCTAGTTTCGTGTTTAGAGACATATGCTCGACATTAGTTGAATTTCAACAGCGTTGACAAGTTCAAAATTTCGAAAATCTTCGATACACGCTATTCTTCATCACGGCTTCAGCGTACCCATTGCCGAACGATACTATACTCGGTATCATTATTACATTTCTAAAATTTCGATACTTCATATATATATAATGCGCTAGATAGTTGAATTGTAGATGTGGAAATTTCTATGGGTTTCAACTGCGCGCCTTTTTTTATTTTAATCCGGACAGACGAAGCTGTCTGGTATAGTAAATCGCAAAAAAAAAGGTTTGTATAGTGCTCTATTACGAAATTACTGTGTTCCGCATCTATGATACATTGATGCATGGACGATATCCAATGTCGCGGAGCTTATACACGTACGCACCATGGAGACGATGACCAAATTTCAGGCTATTATGTTTTATCATGTCTATTATTCTGGTTCTACTCCCATCCAACTACGGATTGACTGACGAGGCAAGCCGTTGTGCTGCAAATAACAATTTTATACGTTATGAGTTATTGCAGCTCATTCAGCCGCTGCTGATGCTGTTTCGTGGCGATATCCCAGCGTTGCCGATCGTGTACCATTGACAACAAACAAAAGTACTGTTATTCGTTTGCAGAAGCCAACACGACCGCAACGCGGTTTGACAGCGACGGGAAAAAGGCAGACGGGCGGTACCTTCAAATTTTCGCCCGTCTATCTATGCGTGCTTTATCGAGCCGTTGCTTTGAATCAATTAATTGCGTTCAGGGTGATAATGACCTTCACCTTGTACGGATGTATAGAACAACAGTATCGCCAATATTGAGCTAGAAGATCAACGTCGCCGACGTACAATAACGATAACAATAACAGAAGGAACAATAGTAATAAATAATATTCATTAAACAAAAAAAATGTTATCGGTTTGTAGTGGAGTTGTAGTAAAATCCCGACTTAGTGGATATGAGTCTTGCGCATGTTGACTTCACTGTTGTTGTAAGAATGCTACAAATGAAGTCAAACTGCAAAAAAATGACACCGATTGATTCAATTTGACAACAGTTAAATACGCAACTACTATAATTAGCGTAACTGCTTCCGTTAAACGCTGACTTGGATGTTTGCACAGATAAACACTACAAACAAATACAGACCGATTCAGATATGTGTGCCCGTAGAGACGATCAGGCAGATTCACGGACAAATAGAGTTCGCCCTCGGATACGGACGCGTCAACCGTCACTTGAGTGATGCGATTAACGTATCATTGCAGACCATATCTATGGCACGTACGTACAACTGACATCCAAAAAATTGAAGACGTTGTTGACGCGGCTCTGGGAAGGCAGTCTTGGTCCACGAAGATCGCGGCGTCAGCCTCTGCCAAGTTAACAGGGATAGCGCTAAAAAGTCTACCTGACACAGTAAGTCTGGTAAAGCTCGATCAGTTAACGGCTTATTTCGTCTTATGACAAGCCGGAAACAATATCTTCAATTGGTTAGTGTGGGGCAAGCGGTGAATCGACCGGCGCAACCGCAGTATCACGTTGCTAATTGAACAGGGAACAATTTGGCGTACAGAATTCAGCTAGTCTCCACTACTAAGAATAAGTGAGGCTTCGATTATGTACGAGTAAAATTTAGAGGAAAGTTATATCGAAACAGTCATTGTTTGGAGTAAGCGAGAATATCAGTTAGTGATGGGATAGATATCACGAATTTCATTAGCTGAACGGTACTCGCTGTCGTTCTGCTTCGATTTATCATCTTTAATTAGGTACAATCTGTCAGCTTGCCTTCCGTCAATATACGTTCCCTATCAACCAGTTACTATCCTAAACTGTTAATAACCGAGCGATCGTTGCAGCATAAACCTGAGCCGTTTGTACAAATTTTGTCCGAGTGTTCATTTGTCACAAAAATCTAATCAAATCGCTCATCACCCACTGACGCCACATCACTGTCGCCACGTCCGTCATCTGGACAAAACGTAACGTAAGTTATCATGTTGCAAGTAACAAAGATCTTACTTCTGCATCGACGTCAGCCAGCTTGCTTCGAGTGACAGGCAGGCCGGCCGACAATGCAGAAACAACTACCATTGGCCTAAGCGATTTTAGGGGACGGGATAGCAGCAATAGGAACAATTAGATCAAAGCCACATTTCTTCTATCGAATAGCTGATATCCCTATTTATCACTTAGGGAGGGTACAGTCATTGAACTAAATTGTTTCATGCTTAATTCGTACCTAATCAAATAAAGGACTAGACGATCTAAGTTCTTTACTGATTTGATTAATTAAATAAGTAAACGTTTCAAGTTGGCTTAATTAAGCACTCTAGCATAATACAAACTATATATATACCTACACCCGGGTTAAAAGTTCGTTGTCCGTCATCGCGGGGACTCACTGGCACGAACGTGTTCGTTAAAGTTTGAGTTGGCAAACAAAAGAGCCAGATCGATACTTCCCGCTAACTTAGGTTGGCTTTGAACGGGCGGCTTTGCTATAGTCTAATGTATTATTTGTTCTTTTAAATGAGATAAATTTTGCCCAGTTAAGATTAAATATTATACACAGTTGGCTTTTCAAACGAAAACGTACGCCAATGCCATCTGACGCACATGGGGCAGGGACGTTCCGAAAATATTCAGGTGAATATTGGGCTCTACGGAGCAACTATCCGAGGAGAATATAAAACCCATTATTAGATGCAGCAATTCTAGGAAGGCAGCGGCTTTTACCCTCGCTAAAATTGATCTTTTAAGATGGGTAAATCAATAAACAGTATGATTGTTCTTTTCGCTCTGAAGCGTTCAGCTAACGTGTTATACTTTTGCGGCTGTCGCTTGAAATCTAGCCTGCTTAAAGTTTACTAATTGTCATGTCCACATGTATATTTTCTCCACAAACTAGTACAAACAAAAAGCTTCGAACTAGCTAAATGGAGTTCAGGGCAAAGTAAATTATATGTGGCAAATTTAATTACATTGTATTTAATTACGCCTATTACAAACTATTAATAGTTGTACAGTCATATCAGGCCTGTTCTAGTGAAGCACTTATTTTAGCTCCTCTGTCCAGAACAAAAATAGAGCCACTCGTTCGTTAAAAGGATAATTTGTTTAGTTATTATATATTTTGCGTTACCCATTTCCACTTAAGCTAAAGCGCAGAAACATCCAGTGTCATTATCGAAACAACACGGTACCACCTAGAAAGACATAAAATTATTTTTTGATAAATTTCGAAAACGAGTTTATGTCAGTTGGCATCTCAGAAAAAAAATGCACCAATAGACATACCGCGTATTGGCATTGTGATCAGATAAAAACGATCAGTGAGCCGAAGCAAAAACTAGGGGCTTTCAGTATTTCCATGGAGTGACATTTTTCTTTAGCAATTGCACAAATATCCATGAATAAATTCAGGGTATCTGCGGTGACGCGGTGTTCAGCGATATGCGGAGTGTTATACTGAAGAACAGTATTTTTACAAATTCCGCTATCACAGTGACGATTTGTATGCGATAATCTACGTAACTTATAGAGACAAGCTGTTAGCGAGTAACGCTTAGTAACTGCTCGACCGGACTTCATCTAGACGTCCCACTGGTAATCACAGCATCGTTACAATCAGAGCTAGGTAGCCCTAGATTTGAATGTATTAATTAATGTAAGTATAATGGATGTTAAACAGATGCTTTTGTGCAGAATAGTTTCTGTAGTTGCTAAAATATAAAAAGAAATTTGTCATAATAATTTAATTTAGATTTGCATTCGTTCATAAAATGAGGCTTCCAAACGTCCATAGCCCCACACTATGTACCCCCTATGTGTATTTTCAATACTCACAGAACGTGAACTACGGAGATTTTCAATTTGCCTATTTACGCAAATAGCAACAATATTAATCTGCACACTTCTTCTATTTGAACTCATTATTTTTTTTACTCATTTATACTACGCAATTAATAATGATCGTTATTAATTGCGCAGTAAAAATACATATATATATATATATATATATATATATATATATATACATAAATCGTTCAGATCATGTTAACAGAAACATGCGTATGTATGTTTAACATGCACGTTGCGCACGTCAGAGTCTTATAGGAGAGCTTTAGGTTTGCGCAACAATTTTGTAAGGACCGTACGAGGTGGAGACAAGAAAACGCTGGCAGTGATAGTGCTGTTGACGGAGTTTCGTCAAAATAACTACTTTGGATCGGTCAACATTTCCACGACCTACAGCCTGCAGTTCAGAATCCAATAGTTATGGGATAACAACGATGACCTTTTTTTGTGGTAACGCCAAAGGTGGTAACGGCGTCCAGAACATCACGCCACATCCAAATGCTGTGAATGCGTACAGGCTACGATCCATGGCTATTGCAAATGAAGTTCAGATATATATAAGGAATCGAGTTTGGCGCTCAACGACTACGCGTCCAAGAAAGGATGGTGTCGCTATCTAACAATCATCTTCGTTTCGATTCTTCTGTCAATGCCAACAAGCGGCTAATGGCTGCCAGCCATAACGTTAAATTATGATTTTTTCCATCTGTACCGTAAATCAGATAAGAGCGACAAACATATACACGGAAGCCAATGACGGTAGAGTGTACACACAGGAGGGGTACAGTCTAGCAATGCTTGTCCAATATTGGCTTTGTCCATGGACAATGATGACTATACGTTAAGTGTATATGAAGTATCGTTATAGATAGAAAATCTAATTGTTATTATCGTCTCTAATTCTACATAAGCTCTTTGTAAGCTTAACGAGTACATTAAAGACACAATCATGGAGAGTGTCGTCGTTAAAATTAATACTGTAATCATAATAATTAGGTAAATAGTACTTAAATTCTACGTTTCGAGTTTTATGCCCGGTATCGCCGTTAAGCAGCCAGTCCGTCAGATGGCTGGCTCCCAGCACAAAACGAAGGCCTCAAACCTAGGCTAGTAGGTAGTACGTTACCTATTAAACTATCACAAGAACCTAGTTGTTATCATTACAAATGGGTCAGTGGCGTTTCTACTGTAAATGGGTCGTATCATGATGCTATCGCAGGATGCAAAATAACTCTTCGATAGATTGGCTAGCGCCGACTGTTGGGTAATCATGTGTAAGACAAGCGGATTCACTTGCGCTTTTTAGAGCTGATAAAAGGGGTGGAGTCACAATGCGAACGATGTCTATGTAAATCGACAGTACAACAATTCGCTGGTGTTACAATACTAAAGAGACCATAAAACAAGTGGGGTTTGAAGAACGTGCTCCCACTGGGTCCCCAGACTGGGCTAACATTTGACCGTGTAGCAATCAGAGTCCCGTTTTAGCTGTACAGTCAGTTGAATGTTATGAATACAGAGGACGAATCGACGATTTATTCATTGACTTTAGAAATGTAACGGCAAATTTAATTGTTTTGTCGTTTGACGAGTCCGCGTAAGACTGTAGCATAACGTACTTCTTCGCCTAACACGTTCATTTTTCTGCTGACATTTTCGATAAATATTACTGTCGTATCTATTTCGATGTTTCAGACAGCTACATCGACATTAGAAGGATACTTGTTGTTTGCTTGACGCATTGCTGACCCAACACATCGCCGAGAAGCCCAGTCTGACGATTGCATGTCTTGAACAATGTTTGAACGCATAAAAGTTTTGAGCCATTAGCCAATGTTTAAGGTGAACTCGCTACGGATATTTATAAAGGGACTTCCCTCTGATTCAACACTTGATTAGCGGAAAGAGGGCAAAAAAAAAAAAAAAAAAAGGGTAATCTGTATATACACATTCTGCTCTTTGGTAGTATCAAGATGAATCATCTTGCCTAGATGCGTGGCGCGACTACTTTTGGTTCCTCTGTTATGGAGGGAGCTAATTTCCATGCAGAATATTATACTATATAAATGTTGCCTTTACCCAGCACGGTCCGAAGCGCATCGTTAGGAACGGTTTCAGCAATTGTCTTTTCACACTCACTCATCACTCAGCTATAGCATATAAATATCGGTGACCCTTATTTGCATTCAGCGACCCGCGCATCCTCACAATCAAACCATGAGTCAAATGCACACTCGGTCGCGATTACACGCCCCTCAACAACAGTAAATAAAAACCACTGGAAGAATATGGAAAGCTATGGATATATACTGGTCCTTTGGATAATGCTAAGAACAGGGTGATAAAGCTAGGGCAAAAAATGTGGCTTGAGCTAGTACCTGGATTATATACGAGAATCAAATCACACATTAGACTAGGTAGGTAAACGTCGCATTCTCCATTTACCATATGTCTAGACGAAACAACCACTATCATTGTCAGCCTTTGATTAAATAGAAAAATTCTGAGCGAGCATTGAGGTGTTGTTCCATGTGTACACAACCATATTTTCTATTTGGTCCATTGTTTCTCCTATCGGCAACAGAAAACATAGCTATCACATCTTCATCTGTTTGCAATATTATTGCTACGATGATAGTGGTTTGATCATCATCACAACAGCTAGCGTATAGGTATCACAACGGCAAAAATTAAAATGGGCTGACAGATACCCAGTTCCCGTCGACCCCTATTGCCTATATATCGCCTGGTCTTTTGCTGCCTATTAGCAATGTCATTAACACCAGCATCATCACAAGTGCTATCAACGTCTCACCAGTAACAACATTAGGATCAAGAAGGTACGAGTGTCATCTCAGCGAACGACACAAAGTGAAGGGCTTTAGCAAAGCGGTGTTTACACGATTATTTTCTCCCGTGAAGCGACGACGGAGATAGTTACCATAACAGTCTTGAAAGGGGTACGCGTTTATAACGCGCCCCCCTAACACATCCAGAGGCATCAAAAAAGAGGGGAAGATAACAACTCCAACAGGGAGTGAGGCAACGACAATAATAGTAACTGCCTCTATAGAACTGTACAAGCAGAAACTATGGTCACAGCTACTTGACGGTGACAAAATAAAATTCGAAAAAAAAAAAAGCTAAGGGCTTCAGCTTTATTGTGAAGCCATTGCTCTAGTATCACATCATCCATTAGTGTTGACACTTCGACTTGATTAAGCTTCGTCTTTATCTTAATAGTGGTGCTTTATTACTATTATTATGGAAATGAAGATAATTATCACGGTCATGACCACCGCTTCTGTCAGCGTTCCTGTGTCTACTATGTATGCTGTTACTACAGCTGCGTTTAATGTTAATGATGCATATGCCTACCCGTCGGCGTCTGGTGAAAGAGGACCAGAGGCAGTACGAAACGACTCGTAGAGAAACTGGTCAGGGGTTGAGCATTACGGGGTCGTCGGCAGACAAATCTTCGCTTACGCCCAACGTAATCACTGACTCTTTAGTTTCTGAAACGAAATACGCCGCACGTGCCCAAAGCAATGTGATTACGGTTACAGTTGTATTCTTTTTTGCTGTCACACAAAGACACGTGGAACAGATTTACGTGTGCTATAACCAAGCGACGATGCTGTCGGCGTGCTGTGACAGGAAGGTTCCGCTGTGCACAGGACTCCCATTCGATTTCACTTATGAGTGAAACAATGAAAATGATGAAGTTTAGTGGTGATAATGAGCCCGCTCCGCGGATGGCGAATCCTCGATCTATGCAATGTCTCGAACGGTCACAATTAGTTAAATGATTTTATTTAAATAAGATTTGATTTTACTATTCATGGTTCCTATGAAAAGGTAAATCGTAGGAATATAAAAATCAGTTACAGTTATGAATGGGCTAGAAATATTTTACAGATTATAATGGGTGCGTCCTTAGTTAATGACGACGTTAGGCTGATGCCAAGTGAGTTGTAGAGCCAAAAGTTTTAAGGCACTTCAGATACTAGAGGGTCACCCAAAAAAAATGATAGAGTTCGATGTATACTATCGATGTTTTTAAATATTTCATAAAATAAGTGAATTTCAGCTTATGTTTTTCTGACTGACTCAAATCAGTTGTACTCCAGGCCTCTACAAATGTAGTCAAGTGAGCGATGGTTCTAACTAGCGTAACTGCTGCTGCAGCAGCATCCGGACAGTTTCTACATATTTACTAAAAATAACATTTGTTGTTGTCTTAAAAGACAGCCATTTATTTTTACTGTGGACTATTCGATTCTGTCATCAGCACGAAACGCTCTTCATTTCCTCTCGCCTAATTAAGTTAGATCGACACTAATGACAAACAGATCTGCAGGCCGACACAAGAGCTCAGTCACTGCGTTAAATAAAAGCAAGGTTTCAATGTCTCATTAAACTATTTCCAGAGGCAAGCGATATGACGAGAACAAACAAAACACTAAATATACGCAGTGGCGCCCGGACCCGTATTGATCAGCCCCATCGTTAGGAATCGAATTTGTGCATTCCTCGTCATCAGCAGACGACTTTTGCATCTCTCTCTACGGCTGAGCCTCATCCGCAACTGTCGACACGTCCACAATAATTGCTTACATGCCTTTGTTCAAGATGTAGCAATCGGAAATTAAATATTACAGGTACATATATATGTAAACATATTGAGATATTCTATGTGATGATGTTCCGGATTGTAAATTGGGGAAACTTCAGGCAACGAGCTCAGATATTGACAACAACAGCAACGACGACATGAAGCAACAGATACCGTACGAACCGTTTGGGAGATACTGATACTGTTCGCATCTTTTGTGCAGAGCACGACGCAGCTACGTTGTGTAGTACAATGTAGGAAACCCATTTCAGGCGTGCCAAGGAGATAATATTCAAGTGGCGCGGGAGTAATCATAAGATGGGACCGGTCGGGTAACCACAGCTACCGCTACTGAAGCAAAAATTGCCGACGACGCGTACCTTTTACGGACGCTATTTACTAACGTTATGATGACGCTGAAATTGTTTATGATGATGACGGCGTTCTGTTCAGTTCAGTTTCCGCCCGTGCCCCTATCGCTCTTCAACTGCTCGCAAGCATTATGAAAACGATTCAAGGTCGTAGTCTCTCATCAGTGGAACAACAGAAAACTTATACACAGATACACAATGATTTCATCACTATAATCATTGCCACAGCACGGAGTAGGACACAACGATGGTACATTGTATACTCTCCCATAACCGCCCTTTGTAATATCAATGTCTCATAATAACAATGTATGTTGTTGCTGTTTTTGTTGGACTACAAGCATCTATGTTACGTGCATCTAAACACCAACGATAGTGTTACACAGCGAGGAATAGTACTCGTACATTTTCTAGCTACAGTATGGAATAGTACTTACTAATCATAGGTAATGTATGTGATCATATATGTATATGATAATAGCGGAACGCTTTGTGTGTCACGTCATACGTAACCCTATGCAGTAGTAATATAACGGATGCGGCAGAGCAGTCGATACCGCGGTTTTCACCATAAGTATCGTTCCTATATATAAATTACGATCCGATAAACATGCGGATCAATAATCTATGATGTTACCTTAATGATGGAGCATTATTTTGACCTTTTTGTTTTTGTCGACAGATGTTTTTCTGCCGTAGGATTTTTCACTATTACATTGGATGTGATTTAAGTGTGTACGTATCGGGTGATAAATTGGCGATACAATTGGATTGCTATAGAATCGCCATTGGACTCGGGTTTACGAAGCTGCCCATAACCACTGCACAAGGGCCACATCAATTATTCTACTTTATCGCCTAACTACAGTATAATATGATGTGACGTGGAAAAGGACCGCCACATGATTTTTCGAGGTGACAGAATGCTTTATTTTCCAGTATTTCATTAAAACTTCAATATACATCAGATGGCAGCATGCAATGCGTTATCTGCAACTAACCAGTATTTCTGATTTCTGTTTGACTTAATATAAAAACAAGAAACCTGATGACGAATGATACTGCTTCACTCGAAATCCATTCTGGGCACTGGTCTTCCACTATTCTCGCTAGACCTCACTCCGTTGCTGGCATCCAATGTGTCATCGATTTTATCCTCAAACGGGTCTCTTTTCAAAAGCTATTTTGTATACTACAGCACTGAGGATGGCCGATCAAGCAACCAGCCCAAAAGTTGAACCGAATTCGTAATCAAACCACTGATCCCATTACAAGCGAGCTTCTTTTAGAGTCAAAACAGAGGATAAAAAATCTTTTGCTTTTCTGCTAGTTCTATGCTGGAATGAAGAGATTAGGTCTTATGGCATACCACAACGAAGGTAAACATTTTGCCTGCTTCCCAGTGAGTGACATTTGTCAGCCGTGCGATGCGACGTACGTTAGATCGATTTGTTCTTTTTGCTGGTCACGAGCTCTGCGGCAGATGAAGAAGGCTATTTGACCCAGGATAGCTGCGACCATAATAGAGGTATTCGCGGTTTTCATATTTTCAACGGCCCATTTGCTTGGCGCGGATCAGCCGATGGTAAACTACACAGGCGAGAGCATAGCACTGCAGGGCGTTTCTGATAGATCTCGGAAAGATGTTGCAAGAGAGTTTTATCCTTATTATTTTTTGGAATATTGGAAATGTTTTCCTGCGTAGTCGAGATTGGCATTGTTCTACAATTCATCTAATCTGGGGATGGGTCATTGAAATATTTGGACAGTGTTGAACCATTAAGTAATTATATTTATAGAAGCCTTGTTTAATCTTGACACAAAACGACACCGCAGTTTCGAACCGCCATTCATGTTGCACTGTCAAGAAATTAAGAGCGTTGATGGCGTTTATAGACAGTGCTCGACACCCGGCTAAAAGCTGCCATTTTTCGCACCTTATCAATATATAAAAGCTGTAACACAACAATTTCAAGCACTCGAGAACTCCTCTTCAGAATACTTTGTTATTTTGACTTTTATTATTTCTTAGATTAGATATTTATTAGAAATATTTTGATAACATTTCAAATCCATTTTGTAAATTTAGGCGTACCGCAAGGTCTTCCTAGCACAACGTTGCGTAAAGTTATTATCTTGCCTAAGTTACTTCAAAAAAAGGAATTCGGAAACGTAGCCACTTGATTTCATCTCTGCCTGCTGTCTCTCGTACAAATAGGTTTGCCTTAATCGGCTTTGCGGCGGGCGGTAAAGTGCCGCGAAGAGTTCCTACAATACTTGGATCTTTTTTTGGTTACAATTTGGGCTTCTTAAAACTAAGTTTTAAAAATTGTTTTGAACTAACAGAAAGCAACTGCCCACAATCGATGGAGATGATTCTGTTGACTAACAGCTAGCAGCTGGAAAAAGGAAAAGTTATAAATGGACTCCCACTGTTTTATAACATTACTACTGCTAGAAGTCCAAATACTAAACATAACATATATGGAATATATTGAAAATTCCGTACAAATATATTCTAATTGCTTTCATAAAAGTCTGTTCCATGTTACTGTTTTAAATAAGCTGTCAAAATCTAAACCTAATCTAAATCTCTGGTGCCGGTTTAACCTAGGACAAATTTGATTACGTGACACGTGCGTTAGTCTTGATCCTTTACAGATATATATATTTCCAGATTTTCCGTTAATCTATATTTTTGACTGCTTCAAAGCTCCCCAGGCAGGATATGCCTTACAGAATGTCATGTCATAATAGTAGTAGTGAAGGTAATAGGCGCCCAGGTTCCGGTAGTCCTTAACCAGTACCATGAATGATCTCGCGTTGTCATAGGGTGACATGATAAGCTGTGTGAGAAGGGAACGCGAATCAGACAAGCCACATTTTGTAAACGCTTGTATATATGTTATTTTCTAATTCTTACTGTAACAAAGAAAAAAAATTCAGCACCATGGCAGACTCGTCACATAAGTCCTGCGTAGCACCTCTAAAATAGCTGGTTGATAATGCTCTGTGGAGACAAATGCCATATCTACTTTCTGTCGTGTCATTGGAAAACAATTGAAAGTACATATGTGAAATTAACTGCGATATACAGGATCAATAGTTCAGAATTCCTACTTCGCTGAGTATATCTGTCAAATAAGTAAAGATTTTCTGTAACGATCATTATTTCAGTTCTCGTTTCTAAACGTTGAGTACAATGAAGTTTTTTGAGCAGACGACAGCAATATCAGTCTGTAATTATGTCCTGTACTTGCAATATTAAAGTCAGAGAATCTCTTATGCTTAAAGTACTATAGTAATAAGTAATGCTAAAAGTAGTATGTAAAAGTTTTTTTTACACATATTGTAGTCTCGAAGGTCTACACTCTTTAACACGCATCTGTTTTTTCATATACCAACTTAAGCTAATTACAACCAGAACTGTCTAAGCTACTGTTTTTTAAGGACAACTCATGTTGAAGTGCTACACGATATTAATTTATAGTGAGCTAATAGCAATAGTGGGAAATCATTCATTACAATTTGAGTTCAAGCGGACCAAGCAACCGGACTATTATTACATATTCTTGATGTCTGCGATGTCCACGGGTTCGTTCTGCGAACGGAAACAAAAAAAAAAAAGGATTTAAGATAAATAGGACTAGGAGAGGAGGTAATCATACACCAAGCTAGCTACCAGCCAGAACGAATTACGGTCGATTTTTCGATTCATCCTTGTGAAAGCTGTGTAGGACGTACACATAGCAAATAAGTTTTAAACAAAAATTATTTGCTGCTATTGCATAGGATTTTTATTTACTATTTTACTTGTTACTTAACTGTAATATATTGATTCGCTTTTTGATTTTACAGACGCTGAATTCAAGGGAGCGACGGAAGTCGTCGCAGGGATTGAAACTAACAAAAGACCTCATCGGAACACCGTTTAATTTCAAGTATGTACTTTGTTGTTGGCACAAAAACTCGATGTAACAAACCAAGAATTGAACATGTAAATGAATTATAATAAATCTTTTCTTCTGCAGTTCGTATGACAGCATTCGTAGAAATATTTTTTGACCATAAACGCCGGAAGAGCTGTAGAGATTCTCAACCACCTACTGAAATCCTCGAATACTAATCGTGAAGTTATTTGTATGGGGTGGCCCGGTACGATGATACGGAAATGAAATGTTCGTATTCACTGTTTTCGACTTCTTGAAGCTTTTTTTTTGCCGTTTAGAATAAGATATTGGTCATGCGCTTCGTTCTGACAAGATTTTCGAACCTCTTCGGCGTAACGTAATTTAGAGTAGAACGACATTGACGTTTGGTTAAATTGTGAGAAGTCGATTTCGATAAAATTTTGCTGATTCAACGTTAGTGAACTGTGGTCTCAATACGCTCTCAACTCAGCCAAACATCATAAGAAGTTGCGATAGTTTGTACTATGTGCCACAAAAACTCCTATAGGAGAATATTCAATAGTCTTAAATCGAAAAAATTTTGTAGTGGTCGTAGGTGAAGAAATGTCTGGTAGATGTTTGGCCCCAACTCGACCCTTAAATTTCGCATTATGCTCTTTATTTGTTGTAAATTGTTATAAATAACAATTTTCCAATTAAATCAACAATTAGTTTTCTAAACGATTTTACACTAAATAGCAAAAAAACCTATATAAAAGAACCAACCTACATCATAACAGAGGAAATTCAGCAAAGAGTGTGATTTAGTGTGTCCTTATAAGATCTAGATTCGTGAAAAGGGAGAAGTTACTAATTACGTTAGTGTTCCTTTTTTTTTTTTGAGTCATGTAATCTGAAGAGGTGCTTCTGGGAGGAACCTAATTTGCTCCCGAGACCTGATGGGCTGATACTATTGGAGAATGAGGTTACAGAATTTTAGCTATCTGTCAGTCCACCTTAAAGCAATGCAACTTCACCAGACTAACGTTAATGGATCATACATCGAAAATAATTACGTCCGTTTTTGACTAATTAAACAAACAAGACTTGCAAGTATGAAGATCAATGTTACCTCATATAATCTTTAAATATAATATAAAATATATAATCTTTAAAAGAATCCCTGTTCTCTCAATATTAATTATAAAAAAATAATTTTTATTTACTTCACTTTTTAAATGTTGACTTCTCTAGTTCTAAAATAATGCAAGTGATAGCTCTTTTAATTCGATTGCCCAATTTATGGGTTTCATGTATGACTAGCAAAAGCTAACGTCATATTCTTAGCGCAGCCCTTCGATTTTATCGAAATTAGGGGATTATGGGTTGTACCGAATTACGGCTTTCGCTGTATGGAGAACAATGAAATCCCTAATGAAGGGTAGATACATGTTACTGCTTTCCTGAGAGGAAACAGCAAAAGGAGAGCTGTCATGAAGGGAAGATTTACATTAGATAGTTTCTCAGCGATAAATAATTTGTAGAATCCTCAACAAAAAACAAACTTGTTCGTTTTTTTGATGCAACGAAAGTCATAGCCATATAAAATCTCATGGGCAATTAAAATGCGACTGCGTACACATCAAACTAAATACTAGCAGTCATTTTTTCTTTTTATTTAGAGTTACGACAATTCTACATTTACCTTGTTTCACTTGAGCTGAGATCCATACAAGTAAAAATACTTGCTTAGAATTATAGTTAAACGATACGTCTCGTTGTACAATAAAGGGAGTCATCAAATCGTTAGTGTTACTAGAACCGCGAAGAACCTTTTTCCAGTTCGTACATGATCGGTATCTATACGCTGAAAGAATATAATCATATAAAGGGCAAGCCTCGAACAACGAGGAATCCTCGAGGAGTTTTCGTTGTTCTTAAAATAAACTAAGGATTGAACCAATCATTTGATAATCGATTTGTCCCGGATATCTCGCATTCTCTGTACGGGACAAGACAACGCAATGCAGATATCGATAAGAGTCGTGAATTTGTTCACGTTGCTGAACCTTAATTGAATAATCATTATTTTTAAGTAATCGTTAGATTTACAGTAATGTACAAACATTCTCTAATGTTTGCACTCTCTCTAGAGTCGTTAATTCACGCCCAGCAGCAGCAGCAGAGCTCCTTCGATTAACACTTGTTCGATGTTTGTGCCATGCCGCTCAGCAGTAATTTATAAAAATGCTATCTACCTGGCTCATTTTGAATTAGATAGCTTCAAGATAATGCAGACGCTAGATAAGTGGGGGTTATATCAAGAGCAAACGATTAGTCATTTAATTGCCGAAAATGCGTCAGGTGAGCTCGATAGAAAACTTCAATGTGGAATGCTGAAGCTCTACTACGATCAGCAAAAACCTTGCTTTTATTTTCTCACCTTGTTAATAAATGTGTAGCAGTTGATAATGAGTTCCGTTTTTTTTTTTTTTTTTTTATAGTATAATAGCGTTATATTAGCATTATGATAGCAAGTATTGTATGAAAGGTTTATCGTATGTCACTTGTATTTAGTATTCTGTATAGGTGACCGTAATGGCCATACGGGGATTGAGTCAAACGAATGACGTAAGCTGGACTATTGTCATCGATAATACACTGTCTTCATCTTACTTGTCCTTGGTTATATCATTTTTTAACAATGTCCCAATATTATTTTCCGGCCAATGAAGGTCATCTTCATTAAGAATCATAATTGATTCATTATTCTTATGCCAAAAAAGATTCAACTTTGAAACTCAAATAAGATTCATGATTAAATTATTGATGCCATCAGGATCTGACTGTATCTGCTAAAGCCATCTGTAAAGTTTCTCCAATTTGGTGAAATTTAAAAAGTAAATAGATGTGAATATTTACTTGTTGTATGTAAACAATAAAAATTGTTACTCAGATATTGATCCAATATATACTCGTGGAACTTTGGTTGCTTATTTTATAGGTAGATAGGTTCTTACAAATAATTTATTCTCTCATATATATATAAGCAATGAATCAAAGCACATAAAGTGCTAGATAACTTTAGCGGTTAGGCCTATATCCTCGTCTTCGTTTTCTAATTACATTTCTTCTTCTATGCTGATCAGTATTTTTTCCGGGTCTGCATAGATGTGTTTAGAAAAAGAAACAAACAGGGATTTAAAAGGCTTTTTACCTTTTGTGCTATTACTATCCTCGTAGAAAGAGAACGTAAACCTTAGCTGCGAAATAGTGCTACATGGGATGCGGGCTGATGTACACGGCTAATACTTTCCTGTATCACGGTTCATTTTTAAGAATGAGCTTTTGACGAACTTTTAAACGCGTGGATTCTCTACATGTTAAGTAAGAATAAGAATTTGAAAAAATATGTACAAAAAACGTGAAACGAGTGACTAACTAAAGTTAAGTACATTATGGGGTAATCGCTGTAAGATAACGTACAATTCTCTGCAGTATTTTCTAGGCATTCACTAAACTATATTCACTTTCTATATTTACTTTCTATACTTATTTATTTAGTTTACATAATGATTTATTTCAGAAAGCCCACGACAGTTTGCGGCGTCTTTTTTTTTTTTTTTTTTGAATAGCTGACCTCCAACAAGAAACTTATCTTAAAAGTTTCTATGCCATCTTACCTAAATATACATTTATATACGAGGAAGAAATAAGCTCCGGTTGTTTATATGTATACTCAATTAATATGTACCTAAAACTTATCGAATACGAACATTTAGAGATGTCGAATGTCGGCTTGTCTCTTCTAAAATCAAGCTTTTTTTGAACATCGCCCAAATGCAAGTGTACAAAGCAGTACCTTCCCGCATAATGCAATCTACAATCTAATGAATACATTGAAATGTACGAAACGAATGTTCTGTCGAGTTGATGAAGACTAAGTTGATTTCCAATTGCCTATTCTGTTTTCAACGATTACCCATCTTTCCCGTTAGTGATGCATAGGTGACGTCACCGTTATGCAATTATATATGCACATTTTTACATATTGTCTTCATGTAAGATCTACTTCACACCCTGAGATTCTATGTCTTTCGTATTCTAGGGCTGATAGTTCCAGTATGCACTAAACAGAATGAAGAAGCAGCATTGGTACAGTGTCATCACTGAATGTAGACTCTACTCCAAATCCTGTGCACCAGAAAGGGGTTAAGATGTGAATTAGTTTCATGGCCACGTTTGGCTAATTAAGATACTACTCATAATTACGGGAAACAATAAGACGTAGAGCAAACTATTCGTTATAGTTCTAATCCAATGAGAACAACTTAGAACTTATTTAGAATATGGATTGTTCTTTGGCTCATTGCCAACAATACAGAATCATTGCTTATAAATAAGCTAGAACTGTTAGACATGTTGGGAAAAAAAATCAAAGGTTTAGCATTTTAAACTCACCACGTACTATGATTTGTAGGCGTTGTTCATATCGCGGTTTATTAGAGCCATTTGGCTATTGAATCATTTTGTCGGCGAAAACAAATTTTCTTCTGCGTTTGTTTGAATATTTTCTATGTGTTTTTGTCGGCTGTTTATTACGCATTTTGCATGAAGTAGTGTGAAACTATTCTTAATTGCTTGTTTTTGCTGTTATAGTTAATATCTTAAATAGGAGATTACATAATTTTGCTACAGCAAGATTGTATACGAAAGAACGTGTCGTGTTTTTTTCTAGTACCTAATAGCCAATATTCTACCGCTCACTGTTGGCTGAGCTAATTTATTGGTAGCCAGGTTGTAAGTATTTAAGCCACGTTCATATAAATTTTTCTCTACTATAAAATGTTGCTTGCAAGTGACGGCTCTAAGCAAATGTATAGTTCCTTGAAGTACCTTCGCGAGTCTCGCAATCCAGTGCAGTCCCATCTCTCCTGTGACTATGCCATCGTAACTTATTCAAACAAAGCCAGTGCCTACTAAATTGATAATGGAACAATCAGTGTCATCACAAAGCTTATTTACATTAATAAAGTATACGTTTCGTTATTAGCTTTCTTACATAACCATAAATATGAAAAACATTACGTACCAATCTTACCGTAGCACAGTAGGTTACGTGGAATTATATAAAGAATATATAGGGAATACTTCTTGGATGGTAATAACATAATAACTCCAATTATTGAATTCGAGGTTTCGAGGTGTTTCCTTAAAGACAGTATCTAAAGCATTTTTTTAACATTTTTCTGCAATAACCGATTGCAAGGTACAGCGCGACTTATAACTGGGAATTTTGACTCAATTCATCTCTGTACCAATACCTTTCAGCGACGAAATAAAAAATTAGGCAGATGCATAGACCAACGGCAATGAAAAAAGGTAAAGCACTTAGCTTTCCAGTTGTTCGCTGACGTACGTATTGAAAGTTGAAGGAGCAGGACTTTCTTAGGCTCAACAATTTCTCTAAGGAATAAGAAAAACTCTATTACAAGGAATTCTTCTTAATCGAAATGGCTTTTTCAAACGCACAAACATAAGCTCGGATATGGCTAGGATCGACCCTGCTTCATTACATTTCAGGAAATCAAAGAAACTACTGGGCTTTCAGAAACGTATTTGACACCAACAAACCTTGTCGATATAAAGGAAAACAGAAGAAAAAAGAAGTACCCGAATTAGAGGGCTGAAAAATTCGTTGTGTCAGTTTTCTGTCATTAGTTTGACTATGCGAAGCACAACAGACTCGCACGGCAATCGCATAAATCTTTTGCATGCAGACTTTTTTGACTTGACGTGGCTCGTTTTAGTTTATCGGCTGCTAGCTTAGATTCAATTTTACCTTTGCTTCTTATTGACCTGTGGTTGAAATTTAGTACGGCTCTTTCGTTAGGTGCGCACGTCTGCAACCTGATTCACAGACAGGACTGACACGCGTTTGTTTCTGTTAGAGGTCTATTACAGCGCATTTTTTCGCAACGGTACTACTGCGACATGAGCAAGTAGCGCCAGCGCTTCCGCCATTATTATCGCCACCATAGGTGTCATTTCCATCAGAGTACTATGACGTGTATGCAACACGTATGCATGCATGCCGTACCAGAGAATCGTAAGAGTGAGTTCAAAGTTGAGACCTCACTTAGTAGTGTGCGCCTTCACGACCACCATAGTCGATAGTAGTTAGTCAGCTAGTCGATTCGGCGATCTCATGGGAGATCAACAGGCAATTGTTAAAGCTAGAAAATACACCACCGATGTTGAGATGGACGACATACGCACGGTGACAATTGGCTACACAGAACGGCGTCACCGCCATGACTGCTGCCGCTGTCGCAACCTGCGCTATATGGATCCTTTATCTAATCGTATGGATACTACTGATCTGATCCACGTTGGGTGTATCTGTGTTTCTGCATGTGTGTGTGTGTGGTATGCTTAGTTCTGTTTTGATTATTAAGCTTGCTGCCGACACTGACGCCTATCCGTAGCTCCGCCGATACCCACAGGACGCCCCAATCTCAATACCACACACATACACAACTATCCGTCCAGATAGCCATAAAGTAGACACTGAAATCTCCAGATACAGATAGATATGTAATCTATAGCAAATCACACAAAAATACAAACTCAGTAGAGGGACGATGATGAGGAAATGAAGACGCTGATAGGCACGAATAGTCCGTGTGCTATACTCTATATATATAATAGTTAATTCTTAACCCCTTCGTTTATAGATCTATTGATAGATGTCTTCGGCCGAACCATATTAGCCGCTTTCAGTTCATGTAATCAACAGTTTACTTGATTTATTTACTCTACGTTTTCTATTATGTGTAAGAGCTGTAGGTGTATATATTGGTCGGTGTTGTCGTAGTAAATAAGTAACACAGAAGGCCTAGAAGTGATATTTCTATATCTGAAGTGTAGGCTCAGTAGATGAATTTTTCAATCGGCTTGTCTACATACAGACGTAAGCATGTAGCAGAGGAACAGGGCTCCTCTAAAGGCGAAATGGCCGTTGTGCTAATCGACGTAGCTATCGATGGAGACTGAACAGAATTTTGTTTAGCTGAGGCACGTAACTGCTTATATTGTCTCTGCTGTCTGTCTGCCTCTCGACGGCAAACGGACGCCAGACCAATCCTCAGTTCTCGTCTGGTACTCAACGCTAGAGGCTTGATGAAAAGAGAAGACAGGGTTGTTATAAGGAATCCGCGATTTGTTAGACCACAATGAGCGGGTGAGACCGTGTGTCAATGGGCCACCAAGTCGAACTGAAGTAGGAGTCTTTACTGGAAGCGTTTGGCATCCGTTAGCGTAATTCGGAACGGGGGCACGGGTAGACTTCTGTGCTGTGCCAGTTCTGTTAAATTCTGGTCAGGGCAATGAAAGAAAGTTAGATTGCTAGTAATTTGCTATAGTACTCCTTTATTTTACACATAACAGAACATAGAGCATGGCCAGGGTAAGACTCGAGCAGGAGGGACGCCCTTTTGTTGCAGAAGAGCATTACAGAGGCGTACACAGATACGCACACCAACATATCCAATCCAGGCCACGATATATTAAAATGGTAACCAATCAGCTATTAAACATTGTCGAAGTAGCAGCGTAAATAACGCCACAGCACTACAATATCTATCCAGCAAAGTAGACGCATGCCGCGATTGTCGACGTAGTCGCGACTGTAGTAACAGAAGCTGAATATAACTCTGAAATATGGCAGGCAATACTATCGCGGAAAGCAAGACAGTAAGTACTTCAGGTTTCTGCTCGGGCAATGTCGTTTTAAGCAGGAAAAGGGAACAATATGTAAGCACATGAAAAATTTGAGTGCTATCTTGTCTTCGAGTTGAACACATAAATAGCGTTTTATCTCATTACCGTCAAATTGTTCGCTTCTGAAAGGACACTCCGCTCATGAACCTCGCCGAACAAACCGCAAAAGCGGATCACTACGTTTAACAATCGGTATATTGTGTTGAAGTCTCAAGTAATACTGAAATTTTCCATGAAGTGAGCAGTTCGCGGGTGGAACAACGCATTTGCAACGCAGCCAGAGACGTAAATGGATTTTGCAAACACACATCGTCATTGACATTTGTGTGTAGACCCGTTTTGATCGGCAAACGTTGATGGCCGCCTATGTCGTTAATGTTATCGTGTCAGATCGACAACTAGCGGAACAACAACAACAACAACAACAACAGAAATGAATAGACCAAGCAGAGTTACTGATTAGCACACAGATACCACAATAGTATAGCTATAATCCTAGTTCGCTCCTAATCTTTGTGCTGTGTCTGTCAGCTGTTTTGATCGCAGAATCTTCAGATGAAGAATAACGTCTGAGTGTGACAAATTTGTAAATCGCGTTATCGGTATTGCTGATAGTTTGCAGCATTCTATCCAGAGTGTAGATGCAAATAGGATACAAATTCGGCCGCTAATGATTTTGAGTGGGTTGTTCGTATACATAACAATATACTCGGAATTTTCAAACATTATCATGTGCTGCTGCTGCTGCTGCGGCATCGTATCTACTATAATTGTTATATGAATGTTACGTTTGTTTTTGGCTCCTATACAGAATGCGAGTCTGCCTTCATTAAATGATTGTACGCTATTATGCTCCTGATGTGATAACTTAGTAGTAAGTAACGTATTTGTCTGCCAATCTTAAAAATACGTTGCGGCTCGCGGATATAGAGGATCTGTATCCATATCGAGGTAAGATCATTGAATGTAGGTTTGAGGCGACTGTACAGCATATAAGATCGTGTAAATATGTAGTATAGTGATGTGCATTGTGCGATAGTTGCAGATTGGCGCAGACGTAGAGGCAGAGCAAAGGTCTGCAGGATCCGGAAGTTAATGATGTCCGTCATCTGAGTAAGAGCGGAGACACTGCTCTTTTGTCTGTTGTTAAACGTTTGCTTCGGCATGCGGCTGAAATTACGAAACTGAGTATAGCTATATCGGTTATATAATTTAGACTTTGAACCTTTTGCGTAACATACTTGCACGTTTACCCAGGGCTGAGTACCCAAAAAACTATAGGAAAAAAACCACAAGGAAATCAGGTAATGAATTATATCTAATTTGAGGTGATTTTTGTCTAGCGATTACTTGACGTGAAACCATTTCTTTAGTTTTCGATCCTAGCTGACTCGCAGGTGCCTGTACTGAATGTGTATAGTACGTAAAGCTTTTCATGTGTCCTTTCGAAGATTGTCGTGCTCTTGTCTTCATTGTTTCTGTATCATCATCGACATCAAATGTCTTCGCTCTTATTCAGATAACGGATATTATTAACTTTCGGATCCCGCAGACGTTTGCTTTGCCTCCACGTTTTCGCCAAGCTGCAACTGTCTCACAATGCACAACGCCTTTTTCTTCAACAGATTGCCCCTATCAAGTAGTTTGTATCGCCTCCACTCAGTCATCTAACTTTCGTCATGTATATGTATAGTACACTTTCCACTCTTCTTCTGAACTACCATTATAGTTACATAGTTAGTCATAGCTATATGGTCGACAAAAAATTGAGACATCATCCATTTTATGTAGGTTACTCGTATATAATCGTTAGATTTCACCTGGTAAACGGAAGGTGCCGCCGTTGTATTTGGATCAAGCAGCCTTGACTTTGGAACAATACACCACTGGCCTTTGTGACCACGAATTCACTTGGCCAGCCGCTCACAAGGGTCCTGATTTACATGGCGTCGAAGGGTGTACAGTTTGAAATTTAGTCTCACAAGCATAAAGAGAAAGTAGATGAATCAGGTAGGACACGAAATAATAGTAAGGCATTGAAGCTTGAATAAATGCCATATTCACATCAAAGGATGTCATTGAAGATAATTTTGTCAAGCTTCGAAATGTTTGCGATCAGCCTAAAGACGACTTCTAACTTCAATCTTCTATGAGGTTATATATTTGATCGTTTGGCTCGAATACTAGGTGTTATTCTATTTTTCTAGAGGTGGTCGACTTGTGTGCATTTGTGATGATCGAATAGATTAAACAGACCTTTTTATATTTACTATAGCAACGGCTATAGGAAAAACCAGATGTTTCTCTATAAGAAAGACTAAATAAAAGCCAATCAAAACTAGCATGTTGTTACGATACACAACCTAAAGGTATCTAAAGAGGACAGCATCGATGACGAATCAAAGAAAGCAACCTTGTTTCTTCTGATGCATCATTCAATTAGTAGGTTGATCGACTGCGAGAATTCGGCCATTGAAAGTTGTATACGAAGTCCACTTGAATCCATTGGCCGGCTTATTATACCATTATACTCACTCATCAATCCAGTTTTCATAAATGCTATAAAGCCGTCCTTTCTTGATCTGAAATCGGCTCTTAGTACCAACAATCATTACCTGTTACATTTAAAATAGGACTGAAACTCCGGGTGATATATACGTACTCTGATCAGAGTACGTTCAAAACAGTCGGTTGATTTGCGTACATGCATTTGGTCTTAAAAGACAACATCCATTTTTTACAAGTTTTTTTTACCATATACATCATTAAGGGCATAAAGAATCATTTGCGACTATCGTGGAAGTAACACTATACAACTCACAAATTAATATGAGCTCTTTTACTGTTTCCACTTGTTTCCTAAGTTTCCCGCAAGCGAATGTTAACATTTGTATGTTTTTTTATCTTTTTTTTCTAAAAAAAGTCTGTGGCAATTCAAACGGCCATATTCAAGAGGGGTTGCGATAGTTTTATCATTTTATCTATGTATTTTTGTACTTCCCACTTAGTTTCATTAAGCAGTCCTTTTTTTTTTCGTAGGACACATCGACTTAGCCACTGAATTGCTAATATTTAAATCACACTCAGGAAATACAAAGTACAACACGAACATACCGTTCTCTCCGTCTCTATTATTCTGAACTTAACAAAAGGAACTCCGTTACGCATTTGCCGATTTGTTCAACGCCGCAAGCTAACACAAATGTAGCCATCTAGGCTTATCGAATGTTATTCGATGGTTGAAACAATATATAAAAATCAAATGATTGTTTTATAATCCGATAGCCAATAACGTATGATTCTTATGATAGCTATTAGCTAATATCATTGCCGCGTCGTTTGTGGCTAAATACCCGTTCACCTCGTTTATACGCGTTTCCGAAAATCTCCCCTTTCCTCCATTAACATAAAAAACGCAAGAGAATTAATTCAACTTGACCAATTTGAAAATAACTACCATTGTAAAAAACATACCGCAGCATTTGCCTTGACGGCGCGAACGATTACATCAGTCGGATCTCATGAACTTTTCATAAGGCACAGTTCACATAGCATCAAGAGATCTTCATTGACAGCATCTGATATCCTACCCTTCTACATTATTCGGGAAACTTCGACCTTAAGCGCTGCGTTTAGCTTTTAGTCGATTTTAAGGTTAATACGAGTAAGCACTAGATGAAAAATTGCTGGGAAAATCTGTAGAAGAATGTCTTGCACAAAGGGTCCCAATAAACCATCAGAAGTTCCCGCTTCTATTGGAGAACCAGCAGTGGAAATAACTTTTTATACAAGTGACGCAGGTTATTTGTTGAAGATCCATTGCCTCAGACGACTAGAGAAGGTATCAGTGGTAATCTACTCACTATAGAAAAAGGTTGTTAATGATAAATACGAAATAGAAAAATCTGAAACGTCATTTTGGTGATATTCAGCTAGAAAGCTCATCGAGAGCCGAACCGACGTGCGTTATAGTCTGCAACGCGATATGTACCTGCTGCTATTGGGCATCACAACAGGCCACAATATTTATACATAGAATTATCTAAATCACGTACAGTATCTCATTAAGGTCCAATAGTTTTTATCCGGGTGACTCGTCCCTATGTGCCAAAGCCCGAAGATGAAATTTGTTTTGCCTATTGTGTATTTTTATCCATTCCTTTTAGAGCTGCTATTTATCAGACGCATTTAACCAGTGTGTTTAACTTTTTACAGAACACAAAGCTGAAGTCGATTATCATAACTGCCTCATAACTAGTTTTTTTTATTCGTTAGATGGACTACTAGATTACTAGGTTAAAGGTTGACGAATTCGTTTTACTTGTTAATAGGTTCACCTTAAAGGCCCAGAAAGTCTGTCGACCTGATTTCAATCTCAAGCAATTTAATTATTATCGGAGTACTAATAGGCGCGAAATTTGAAATTTATTACAGCATCGCTCCCGGAAGCCTCACCATTTCCACGTAGGGCTTACGGTACAATTGAGTTTTATAATGTGCTCTAATTCCACACGTTTCTTTAATTCTCTGGCAAAAAAACCACTCGTTTTTGTAAGGAAGGCCTTTACATACAACAGCATCGAACCCATATGGTAACGCGAAAATCGGGATGGCTAAGTTAAAAAAAAACTTATCCGATCATAGTATATGCTTGATCATAGCTTCTTTGATGTATTCTGTCTCTAAACAACCGAACACTATGCCGCAGTTGGCATTTGCTAACTGCTTTTTACTATAGGTAATATTATAACGTCTGCTAAAGGTACGTTGCTAAACTCAGTATAAAGTTTCTCTAAAAGAGCAGCAATTTCACGTAACAGTTATTATTTTAATCCGTCCGTAATAGTTCAGCGTTCGTTTATGTCTATCTCACAGCTTGTAGTTAACCAGAATGGTTTTTGCCAACGATGTATAGGATTCATTACGTTACAGCGCCGCAAACGTCGGCATGAAACTATTGGTAAGACCGTGTTAGCAATGACATGATAAAATATATTTCAATCAGGTTTCCTGTTTAGATTAACGTTAGTAGAAATTGAAACTTCGATTACTACGAAATACGAACGTAATTCCAAGTGAAGTAGAGATACCTGCGAATGATTCCGATCCCGAAAGCAATATAAATATAGTGTTTACATTAGAGAAGGAATGCCAAAGCGGTAGCAAAATTACTGACCTTTTCTTATTATAATTAGTTACTTACCTTTTCAATGCTATAGTCGCTTCCATATTTTCTGTGACGAAATTGCTTCCCTTTGCGATCAGTGGTCAGCATTTTTAACGGGACCAGCTTTAGCTTTTGTAGAACTAACGCCAAAAATTTTACATATTAGTTATTTGATGAATCGTGTGTACAATCACTTTCGTTCCCAATAGTCTAGCTCATTTAAACGTAACAACTGGACAACGTAACAACAAACGGAACTGAACGTACGTACAAGTTCCGTCAGGTACTTTCTCGTATAGAGTGGCAGAATGAATAATCACCACGGAAATATCATACGAAGAAAGCTCCAATTTCTAAATTGACTCGCACTTTCAGCTGCTCTCTTACATTACGACCCAAATCATAAACTTTCAGTTGTCTTATCAGTACAGACATTCGACGTAACAATGGCAAGGATCAGATTTGAACAGCTTAGTGTACTGGACAACGGTTCCGTGTTATCAAAACGTATCCTCACCTGACGTAGTTTATTGATTCTAAAATAAATAGAAGGACCACAATCAAAACGACCTCGTTTACTAATCATGCCACTTATCACTACACGGTCTTTATCTGATAAAAATATTTACAAATCTGATCGGATTCGAAGTCCAGATCCGATTGCATGTTCTATTAACTCAGTATGTGTGTTTCTCTCTCAGGTATCATCTCTTAGTATCATAGACAACATGTTCCACTATTAAGCTTGACATTAGGAATGACTGTATGTACGCGGTCAGCCTGTGAAGCTTTGTATTAACTTCAAATTATAATATTTTCCTACTGTGCTATTCTTAATCCCGTTGACTATACGTAGCTTTCCGAATATTTCTATCGGAGATATCGCTAAAGTGCAATAGAGAAGGGCACAGGTCTGTGGTGACTATTTTTCCAGACAACTATACTTAGGCATTTAGCAATTAAACTGAGCATATTTATATAAACGAGTCATATTATATCAATCTAGATTTGTCCTGGATCAGGCTTGACCGCGTTTTATTTTGTATTAGCGGCCAGACGACGGCGCTACGCTTAACACGTAAAACTCAAATAATTTATTTACCGTACCCTAACTTAACTAGTGAGATACAAGCTAAATGATAATCCGTGAAGATAATACTTTTCACGAAGAATAGCTTCATACACATACATATATAACACTTAGCCAAGAATACTATCATACATAACAGATGGCCATTCAACCATATGCGGATCCTTTGCTCGAATTCTAACGGTGTTGTTAATTATTTGAAGCCCCTCCGTCTTTTGCTATTCTTACTGCCACGACCCCCATTGCGTTCGTCGCCCTGATGTACACAGCTATTAGTGGGCGAAATACCCCTATGTAATGACTGAGTCGTCATTTAATCCGGTCGATCAACACCGCCACCTGTCGTCAAATATAATGTTTTTTTAAGGCTAGTCATTATTATCCATAGCTTATGAAAAGGACATGAAAAGTCAACCAAAACGCCGTGTTTTTTTTTTAAATTCGCAATTTAAAAGGTTCGTGGTCAATTTCTATCACGGACTGTCTTTTTTTTTTGTTTTCTAGCTCTCTTATTATAATCGTCATTTTACGTGTTTTATGCCGTTTATCTTTCCTTCTCGAGCTAGCCGTAGCTACTAGCTATCTCACTAATAGCAGTTATCAAAATAATAGCATACAAACGACGAGCTAATCTTGTTTAAGCCTTTTCTTTGGAATTATCAAACCATAGCAGTCCCAATGTAAACATTTCTTTATAGTCTGTGATGCGTCTCATCGCATGAGCGCTTCCACAAGACAGCAACTGACAACAAGACCCCTAATTTATTATCGTGTACGCAAATAAGCGAACTTAGTAAATCAACTATATATATATTTGTTCATGCGAGAGCTGTACTTTATTGTAATGATGAAAGTAACAAAATTTCTCCTACACCGGCTCATGAAAGCATAGCTGGTTTTCGGTAGAGTTCACACGCTAATGCAGTCACCAACTGTAATGACAAGGATGTTGTGTTTGAAGATAAGTCTGCAAAACACCCCCAACGTTAAGCATGTCGGAAGCATACGGTTACATGGATAAAGTTAAACAAATGAGCATGTTTGTCTCGTTTCAACACGATTCCGCCATATTACCACTAGGTGACCTCTGCTCTGTGAATAGGGTAAAGATTGTCGCACTCGTTTGACTAAGTCAAGTAGGAAATTCACACGCTTAACTTTGTCGCGGGCCTTTCATTGACAGATATGCACAGGGTTATTACTTGAAAAAAATGTTTCATATAATCGGACATATCTGTCTATCTAGAGAGATTTGTGCATAAATGCTAGATACGTTTCTTTCGGACTGGCATAAATAAGGTTCTGAATGGTCAATACAAGTCTTGAGCATTAAGTGACATGACACTGACTGAGCCAATATGCTTGACGTTATCAGTAGTGAAACAATGTTTCAAGGGTTAATAGAGGCCATTGCAAACGAAATCGAGTGTTTCTCAGATTATCTCAATAGAGCACATATTAAACAGGCAGTAGTCCTAGCGACTTACTTTATGGCATATACCTAAGGAATGCTACATAAAATTGCACGTACAACGGTATTGCACGGGTACCCTTAATATTAACAGCCGGTTCTGCAAATTGAACTCTTAACACACACAGTAATCTGTTACTTACGCCACCTTTTGCAGTGTATGGATAGATGCCTGTCGCTGTGGGACCCATATCGGTACGATATTGCCTCCATCCTACAAAGCGCAGGGTTACGTTAAGCGCTACTGTAGCGCTACTGTAGCAACCGCAAAACAATGGGAAGTTCGTCTGCTAATAGTTCCGTGGACGATAATGAATAGAAATAGCAGTTGCCTTTTTCGGATAACTTGAAACGCTTCAGGGGATTAATTAACTTATGTGTAGGAAAAATTTAGTAGCTAGATATGTGTATGTTAATAGATATGTGGTTGCTTGTATTTAAAGCAGCATTAGACAATTGTTTATTACTCGTGATGATAATACTTACGATCTCCTTTACTTTGTACTTCCAGCCACGTCCAAGGAGTCTATCGAGATTCGCCGGAACAATTCATTGTAAGTAGAACAACCACTCGGCTCTTACAGATGCTTGATACACTAACCTAACGTAAAAAACGGTAATTATTTCCATTCAACGATAACGTTTGTTCTGATCTAACGGCAGTTATTTTGGCTGTTAATTCAAGCCGATATTACGAAAAATGACTAACGAGATATTCAAGTAAAAGCTAGGTATATTTATTTACCAATGGCGTCTTGGCAATTAAAAGATTATAAAGATTACTTCCATTCAGCCCAGGGAATATTCGACTGCTGGATGCGTCACTAATGTCAGTAGCCTTCGAAAATGAGCGAACATTAATGTTTTCTCTTTAATTGGACCATGATTATTTGGTAATTGGCCACGTTTACATCGTGACTATATATACCTGGTTCAACTTCGAATTTATCGCCGAAAGTCTCCCCGTGAAAATAGATTCCGGCAACTCTTTGTGGTTCATTAGTTTAGCTGAGAAGTAAGGAAAAGAAATATATACGTTTCAGCTGCCGAGGCTAAAAATGAAACAAAGGATCGAGCCTCTCTCTCAACTGGCGAGACCTATCCACAACTACGATTTTGACTTTATTCGTTTTTTAATAACGTCTACCGCAAATATCTTTCGTAAAGCAGATGGTCTTATAATTTGTAGTTTGGGCGCATTTGCTACACGGGAGTACTTAATTTGCGCCCGTGCTCACGGTTCATGTAAGATTGATGGACCCAAATAGAAAAAGATTGATTGATCGATGTAACCAAGCAAGTTTCATGAAAGCAAACGTGATAATTTGTAAATTTAGATTATTTCGATTTTGAATACCGCACTAAACAACCTAATCCTTCGATGTCTTCGTCAAGGTTTTGCGTCTCGTCAACAATACGACACCTAAAATCATCACAAGAGTGTAATAGCGATGATTAGAGCCATCATATATAACCTCGTGCAATGTAGTTTGACGCAAATTAGCTTCATTAGTAATTCAGCTCGAGAAGACTTACTTTCTTAAATGTTTTTACATTGTAATCAAAGGTATTATAGCCTTGCAGATTTATACTGTCAATAAAGCATCTTCAGGAACCTTTAAAGGGTCTTACACGAGTAACCGTCTCTCCACCAACAATGTCTTGGCTTTCGCTTCATTTTTTGGGAATAGGCCCTTGCAATAAAGGATGTAGTTAATATTAATGGGCTATTCTTCTAGCGTATGATGCACCGCATGGCTTACTGATTTCCCGATAGCTCTACTCAAGCAGCTAGAATCTAACAGATGCTTGCACATAAACTCTGTTTACGTGCATTTACGTATGAATCCAAAAAGAAGAAGAATTACTCTGTTATTTAGGTTCATTTCACGCTAAAAGGTTCCAACTGATGCGCATACCCAGCCTGCGCCACACTTAGCGTATTTGGTTACGCTCATCAAAGACGTTGTTGTTCAAAAGAAAGGCAATGTATCGCAAGTACCGATAGATGTCTAACGTTTCGATGCTCATTGCGAAAGTACTATCATCTTCTTGAAGAAATTTCAATGAATAAAAGTTTAATGTGTGAATCTATTTGAAATATGACGTCTCCGTGCCGACTATAGCATCAGCTGGCACCGCGAAGTTAGATATCTGCATAGTATCAATAGTTAGCGTTCTATAAATATATTTATGTCGTCGTACTGTGGGGAGTTTGACAATGGGCATTTGAGAACTTTCTTTAGACTCAGATAATTCTTTCCGTAAAATATTTAAAATCGCTAACGATGTCTATCCACTCTTCTGTTAGACAATGACACCCGTTCCTAATTTTAGTTTTCTTTGTGTCTGCCGATCCGTCAATATCTAAGGAAGAAAAAAAGCACGACGCTCTCGGTTTTCGGTCTCGGCTTCAAGCCGAACTTTCAGACCCAACCGTTGTTAGCATCAGTGAGCTCACTCAATTTGAACTAGACCAATTCAGTCTCGTAGTTATATTTGTGTTTGCCACTAGCAGCAATTGCTCAGTGAACACTTAGATTCTGTGTACTTATACTTTTTCCATCTATTCAGACGAATAGAAGCCGCAGTGATCATCTATGAGAGAGCTCACCTACAATTTGACAGATACATTAAAAGACGAAACGTTTATGTTGTCATCAAAGCAAACTGATTAAAAAATGCGGCCTTAAAAAAACATGCTTTGCCTCTAACGGTAGTATGGAGCCCCATTAATAATTACTTCGGTCATATCGGTGTGGCCTAGGCTTAACTGTGATCTTGGTAGCCTCTATGCTGGCAATGACTTCCTGGCCTTATCAGGAAGTATTGTCGAATTCTCGAAACGTTCTTACTCTGTCTATTGCAGCAGATTGTAGACATTCTATGATCTTATGTAAATGGATCTTTGAAAATAAGCAAACAAATTCAGCCCCGCATCACATGTATCTATTGCGTTATGTTTTCGGTATACATGAGGTGATCTATTATACGCAATTATTTCCTGCAGCCAATAAAATACTTGGTATTTATATCGATTATCGTAATGACTGGATTCAATTAAGTTACTATGTGTTCGGAGAGCCAAATATCTAAAGGCTCTAATTACAAAACTGAAAGTAACTATTTTATCCGTTTAGATATTTGTGCCTGTATATACGAACTTTATTTAATTCTTTCAAATAATTCTGTATTTAACTGTCCGTTAGGCAATGCGTTTTGTTATTTTAACGCATTCTATTTATCATAGCTTTCCGAAGCAAAAACGTGGTCGTAATCAGTCACTACCGCCCGCAAAGACGGCTATGACAGTGATCACTTGGCTAAATGTATCAGTCTTTCGCGTATTCGAGGACAAATTTCGTATTTTATTACCATCATTATTTCTTGTTTTCCTCGTTACTGTAAAAGAAAAATGATTGTGTTCGGAAAAACTGCACGTTTAGTCTATATATGTTTTATTTTGTTTTTTTTTTTCTTGTTAAAACAGTTCCTGACTCAAAATGTCTCTCACTGAAGCCTTCCAAACAGGTCCAGTTTGGGCGGCATCTATTTGTTTTGTAATGCTTAGTACGAAAAAAGTCTGGTTAGTTGAAATCGAGCAATGCCCTAATCGAAGCGTATCTTGGTAAGTAGCTACATCTATATCAAAAAGACTGGCCAACGTAATCGTAAAGAACGGTTTGTTAAGTTATGTTGGCTCAACTTGATTTCCGAATCACAGAAAAAAAGCACGCGGACCTGGCTTACCTAATAGTCTAGTCATTTCATATGAATAGTCGGTTGCAAAAAATTGAGAGTTAAGTTCATGTAGTCAGCCATTTCAAGACGTAGATTTTTTTGTACTTTTAAAATTTTACAAAGCGCATTTAGCTCTTACGAACGATGATTAATGCCTATTGACATCGAATATCACCCACAATCGTGGGCAGCTTCGCTGGCGTGTGTGACAGTGAATTGAAGACAATTGTCCTGGTCTCGTGATTGTGACAGCTACTGTGGGCCTAGGCACGACGAAGGCACATTGTTAAGGACAGGGCGTGTTCGTCTAGTTCCGTCGCGGCACCTATCGATGCAGAACCTCATATTTGACGTGACACTGTGCCATATGCCTCTGCGGGTTTAAACCCCGAATACCTCTATGTTTCAAGTTCTACTTTGCGTTCCAGCAGACGGCTGGCTCCCAGCACGGAACGAAATCTGTCTGCACCCGGGTTCGAACCTAGACCAGAACCTAGATCCCTTTGATAGCTTAGTGGTTAATGTATTCATCTGTTAATCTACGTTACACATTGTTAGCTGGGTTCGAACCGGCGCATAGACACAGTTCGTTTGGTGCTGAACGCCAGCCGTCTGATGGATTACCTAACGGCAATACCGGACGTAAGACTTGACGCGTAGGAACTTCAGAAACCTGGGGCATGCTGCTTATTCCATCGAACAGTAGCTAGACTGGTGAATCGTACTTGTGTTGTTCAAAATAGATTCACTAGGGACGCTTCAACCCTCTTTCGTTGTTGGTTACCAATAATGTCATTGGGACGCACTTACATAAACTGTCAGACCAACACCAAGTTAATGGCAACCCAGCTTTCAACTTCAGTCGGACCATCCATAGTGTAGGACCATAGTCATTCATTTCCGTCGGTTAATATTGCAAGCTATAGTAATTGCATTTGCTCGTTTCTGCCTGAACTTTTCGCTTCATGTTCCTGTCAACCATAGATTCAACAAAATAAGCTATTATCCGAATTGTCATGTGTAATAAATGTACAACGATGTTAAATTTATAACAAGAAACGGTCGATGAAAACTCGACCCCACCCATGACTTCAATTTTTGTTTATTCATTCCCAGTTCAATGATAATGATGTACTGAAAGCTAGCGGGTTCTCCAATGCCTTTAAATAAAATTCACGTTATGGTCCTTCGTATACAGGAACCCCGTAACTCGTTAAATCGTCCTCTGGTAACTCACCGTGTGTGTGAAGGCAACCGAAGGAAAATTATGTAAATTTCGCTAAACCCTCAAGCTCGGAATAATTGGTCGTGTTGACCGCGGCTAAAGACGAGCATGAAGTTCCTTTTTTCAATCAGAAGATTTTGCCTCTACCGGCCGTAACAGTTCTCGGATCAACGATTAGCTACTAAGCTTTTCCGTGGGGCCACTGAGACTCACCGTAGCGGTATTACCTTATGCTTTATTATAAAATTAAGCCAACTGTTCGATAGTCAATTGGGTCGTACTATCACAAATAAAAAGAACGCATTGTTTCTGAGAAAAGTTAGCTCGACTTGCTGAAATGTATTATCACCTCATAATAGGGGTCAATTTGATTTAATTTGGTATTTGTCTAATTCTTGTTACCCCAGTGACCCCTGTAATGACTTTGCCGGTTGCCCGGGTTATAAGTGCCCGACAGCTTAGATGAACAACTGAATAGTAAGACGTCGTGGGTGGCCAGGGCTAATCGGTATCCGATGGAGAAATTCGTGCGAACTTTAAGCAGCTTTTCGCTATTCAAACCGCGATAACAAAGCAACGTACTGAAACACGTATTAAAACGTTACGATTGTAGACAATATCAAACACAATAAAGGAGTAGTTTTAATCGAAAGATTGGCTGAACTCGCATTGTACAATGATAGTTTAATCGCGCTACTCGTACCCGATAAGCTATAATATGTACAATTCAACATGAGTGGTTAAGCTTAGCCCTATTATGTACGTAGCTATCCGACAGGCAAACCGCACTCGCAGTAATGCGTTCAAGATGAGTGACGTAAAGGCTACAATCGTTTTAAGCGGTATGACAATATAAGCTACTTCATTAACAGTTCCCAGTATGTGACGCACAGAAATCATAGTAATTAGGTACTTCGGATTCGTGTCCGAATTATCGATCGTCGTATGATACCGAAAAACTATAAATAAGAACTTCACACTATAATCAACTTGTACCCATATAGAATTACGATGCAACAGTATAGATGTTATGTTATATAACTAGGTAACGTAATAGGTGATTCCGTAGTTACCAACATTATTACCTCGCTATATGCGGTTCGGCTTTAGCAGAATTTAAGCGCGGTAGAAGTAAGTCTGACTTCAGTTAAACAGCCGGTTCTGAGTTGTGTCTGCGACTTAACCTAGCTGCGAATCCTGTACGGTTTATATGATGTAAATTGATATAACCCACCCGTATAAAAGGACTACTCAGTACGATACGCGTGATACTTAACGCATCGGCGATGAACGACCACGTCTCTTGTCAAGCGTGTAGCCCGGTCAGTTAAACGTAAAGTACATTTTTTTATCTTCCTTGGTATCAATAGACGAAGGTAAAAACTAATCTTCCATGTATGTGTACCCTTGACGCTTTTTACCCGCTCTTTTATCCAATACAACATTTAGAGCATATCATCCACTCCCAGACGCCTAAACTTTTCCGAAGTGGCCTGGCTGGCTTATCTTCTTGTTAACTACCATATTTCACATCAGGCTTTCGTGCTCGGGTAGTCGACACTGCCGCCTCTAGCGCCCATTTATCATGTGCCCTATTTATGTGCTTTTCCGACAATATCTATATCCATCCAGGGCAGTAACCTTGCTCATTATCCTTTGTCCGGCACCCGTACAATGAGACAATCAGCATTGAGTTGAATCGACTGCTTTGTAACGAAGGTCAGAAAGTGAAGAACAAACAACAGAGAAAGAGTTGAAATTCGCCCTTTCCTCATATTTTGCGATGTATAACTTTAATCTGAAATATACAGCAATCCGAGCCCATTGATTATGTTGTGTGTCATGGGAGCTGATCAGTAGACAGTTGCCGGTTAGGGGCAATGCTGCAAAGTTGCAGTGAAATACTGATAAATCACCTGCTCTTAGTAACGTATGGCGGTGGCAAGATTGTGGGCGCAGTGGATGTAGCATCAGATGCGCGCTGCGCCGGCGATAAGCACAGCAGTAGCAATTAGTGACAAGGACAATCGCCCACGCTTATGCGTCCATAAACGCCAAAGGGCAAGGCGAACGCAGGTGATAAAAGCAAGACGATGTTATTTTCGTTATATCTTTTTGTGATAAATAGACGCGTCTTTTTATGCGGTCAACAGTATCAAGCAACCGTGAGCGGGGCTTTTTGTTTGCTCCGATTATAGAAAGAGGATAATTCACTCCGATTTAGTTTTTATCATCGATTTAAAGAAAAAAATGAAACGATCATCCTGATATCTTGATTCAGAAAAGAAAAGGATGTTTCTCTTTCTGTCCCACTTTCGATCGTACCCTGGACCGATTTGTGCATAACTGGGACAATATTACCCAACGTTTTCTCCTAATTGAAAATTCTTTGATAACAAATTGGTGTAATATGTGTGCTACCGTTAATATTATTGTTCCGTTCTTTTTTTTTTTTACAATAATTTGGGTTAATTACACGTCCGGGATGCTAAACAGCATCATACTCTGATTCGTTATCATAGTATAATTGCATTAGCAACAAAATCAGTTTGACTTTCTTCGAATTTACAAAAATTATTATTAAAGATCAGCGGCTCGTCATATATATATATATATATATATATATATAGTATACAATAAATACGTGTTTTTTGTGTAGAAACATATGCCTGAAAATCATCATATCCCTTTATATAATATTAAAAGATAGAATTACGAAGGGCAAATATACACAGTTAATCCAGTTATAGAAGTGACGACGATAACGTAGTTCTAAAAAATTGACCAAGATAGCTTAAACGTGACAGATCTGTTCTGTTCTTATAGACAGAAAAACAGCTGAACAACTCAATTCCCGTAATAAATTGCGTTATGTATAGTAGAGTATCAGGTACTCAATAAAAATCACCAGCAAGGACAATGCAACTGGAACAGGAGTAGGGCGGAGGGGAAGGGGTTGTTTTGATACTTCTAGTTTTTGGAGCCGCTACGGTAGTTTCGTGTTAACGAACGATGATTATCATTTTGGTTATCTTGCAAACCGATAGCAATGGGGGAAGAGGTTTAAAACCTTTTATAATAACGGTAGCCATCGTAGGGTTAGTAATGCCAGCAAATGGGAGATTGTCTAGCCAAAAAAATAGCAAATAGCAGTTTCGATTTCATTAGATAGATGTTTTATTGGATAGATCATTCGCTGTTCGGTTGAAGATGAAAAAGTAACTGTGAAAAATGGTCGTTTAGAAACAGGATTGCGTCGATTCAATATATACACCTTTAGGGCTCGAAAAATGTAAACGATAGAAGCGCACCATATAAACTATACGTATGTTTGTGTGAATATATGTGTATTTTATGAGATTGAGACAATGAGATTTTTTTTTACGCAGAAAATAAATTTTGTCGAGTCTGCTGATTGCAGACAATTGACAGAAGTCTATTCGCTATGTAGGAATAGAAGTAGGGAAGTGAGGCCAGGATAGAACTTCCAGCTCACTACAATATGCACGAGTAAGCCTGAGGGTTAAACGATCTAAAAGCACGACGTTATCGACGATTAGTCGACCGTGAAGACGATTATTTCTGAGCTTTGCGGTACAGAGATGTATTGTGCCGTCTTTGATTCAATAGACTCAAAATCATGGCATTAGAAAAATGTATACTATTTTTACGAATACTAAGACGTTGTATTCTTAAAAAAAAATGTAGCGTGTCGCCTTGTGCTAGAGTTTATGCTGATACAAGAAAAAAAATATTTATTTGTTTAATAAAAAAAAAAATAATAAAATGTTTGAAACGCTTTGTTCGTCTCACACTTTCTCGTGACATTCGGTTGGTTGACTAACAATGCCCTTCATTAAATATGACTGGGTAAACTAAAGACGATTGTTTTTGTAAATGGATGAGAAACAATGACGAAAGATTACTATAGCTCCAAGGGACAGTACTTTAATCTGGTGACACGCTAGCGCATAGAGTAAATGTTTGTTCAGAAAACAAATGCATATATATGCTAATTTTCCCAAATGTTATTAAGGTCCATTTAGCTTGCCAGCCTGCTCACTCAAAATACGGCCAAGTTATAATTCGGGACATGCTTTCTTAATTTCGCCATCTGGTGTCCAACTAAAATTCATAGACTGCCGTACACACGTTCACATGATATTATAGCATTGGAATAATGATACGGCAAGAAAAAGAGAGAGCTGGTTTTAAATGCAATCGTTTCAACTTGTTTGTAATGTCACAGCTAAACTGTGGGGTGCTATCAACGCATTACTTTAATATACTACTATGGCCGCATAGACGCATTTCGGCGGCTTTGTCAACGACAAAACTTGCAAAGAAGAAGATCAGCTCGTAAGAACCGTCTGCTTCAGAAGTTTTTTTTGATTGTATGAACAAGCCGCAGTTACGCGTGTGCAGAGTGTTACAGCTACGTTGGGATAGAGTTTTTGCGAGCCGTTGTATTCATCCGCCGTTTTTGACACTCAGAGGGCACCATACGCTCACTGGAAATACAAATAGGGATCGGAAATTCAAGTTCAAAGCTTTCACTGCAGAATCATTGTAGGTGCTAATTCAAGCGGCTTTGATCATTTAAGATGGACAATGTGTGCTGTCGCCGATTTCCTTGCGGTTCATTAACAGTTCAACCAACTTCCCAAACGCCAATTCAGTAATCCACAATCTAAATGAGGACTCGAAGTAGCTCTCATTAAAAAGGCGCGGAAATGCACAAAAATAAAATATCACGTAATTAATGAAATTCAGTTTCACTTCCTATATTACATGTCAGACAGCCTAGTAGGCGAGCACTGGAATCCGGAATGCTCCAGAGTCCGAAGCAATTAGGCACTCCGAGGCAAGGGTCGTCCACGGCCTAAAAACCTATATGAGAGATACTCTCTGAAAACGCAAAAGCCAATAGACTATCTCACCACTCCAACCCCTAAAGCTAGTTTTAGGTATGGACTAGCCATTCAGCCGTTCTCGTTTTTTTTTAAATAGAAAATTTTTACTGATAAGGCAAGTTCGCCTTAAGAATAATTTGGTTTTAATGCTTCATGAAGTGTGAACTAGTGAAGCTGGTATCGGATCGTCGTAAGTCTTTTGTAAGTTACAACAATACTGCGGCGAACGCGCAGATCAACAGTATATTGAGCAAAGTGTGTGTCTTCGCGGAAAGAAACTCGATCATTTGAGCCGCTACGAGAAAAAAGTATATGAATAATTTAACAATTTAAATTTACATCAAAATATATGAGAAATATGTCAGCGAAACTTTGCGACTCTGCCCGAACCAGCATAACGTAAGTGAAACTAAAAACTTACCTATAAGGTTCGAAAAGAAACTGTTGAAAATGACCCCTGAACTGTTCAGTTTGCGAAAGGAGACAAATGGCTGTTATATTATATATATGCGCTTCCACCGACCGAGGTTACCTCAAAAAGCGTACGCCGATTACCAAAATGCACCAGAATATCAGTTTCTGTCAAAGTGCAACTTCTAAGGAAGTGACATTAATGTTATCCGATTTCGTTCCAAACACCCTATTGTATAGATAAGTGCTCAAGTTACGACTGCTTACGACTAAACTTGAACTAGTTTTTCATTTACCTTAGATTCCAGTTTAGACTGTATTTCAAAACAAACTAGGTACCTAACCATTGTATACCTTACCAAGCATAACCTGTATGTATATATAATATCGCTTTCTCCCACTATCCAGGATCCAGATCGAGTAGGTCAAGAAGAGGGGTTATTTTTTTACCTTGCTTCCACTGTATCGTTAGTAACTGAACACGCCATTGCCACTAATTTCGTGTTGGTACTATGAGTTGTATTATTATTATTATAATAATATTATGTGTGAAATTTCCTCTTGCCCAAATCGCCCTCTCCCCAGCCGTTACTTCGGCGGCCAATACTTGCTCAGTGTAACGGTGACGCCGGTTGCAAAGCGCGCGAGCTCATCCGTCCTAGAAGTAGAAGCATGTGTTCGCTGAATGCCGCTGACGCACAGTGCTCTACCGTGGTTTACAGAGCTCCGCGGAGCAGCTGGACGTTGCAAAGGGCTGTGCTTGCTATTCAGTATTTTTACTACCACCGTGTCGTTTAACGATATATGGCTGACGTTTTAGTTGCTTTTGCTAGGACGCCCCTGGCGGAGTGCGATGAAGTCGAATGAAGCCAAGCCGGGTAAGACTGGTGGCAAACTTTGTTGAGCGGGCATAGTTACGTGCAAATTGTATGATATAGTTTTACCCTGTAGCCTAGGCTGTCCCTCGCCGATGTGCTCATGTTGTTTCATAGCTGAGGCTGTTCCGTCGTGTGTTTGTGTATAAACGATACGCTGTATGTACGTGCAAGTGTACTGAGTGGGATTGAACGCGCTAGTCTGATGTATCAATGAAATGTACAAGTACATTGCCCATGACAAAAGCAAATAGATACATTGAAGTTTGGAAAAACAACATTATCAACTCAACGCTCGGAAGATGTCCCTTTCACTAAGGATAAGACGTCGTTTTCCGTCGCTGCTGGCAAAAGTAAGTAAACGCGATATACGCATTTATCATATAATGCGGCACGCTTTTGATTCATTTTCGCATGAAATGTTTGTAGTAGATGGCTTCCTAATATAAATGATACATAGAGTTAGCCATTAATAAACTAGCAGTTAACTAACTAACTTACTGTCTCGTATGTTGTGTTTTTTGCATGCGCACGAATGCAGCTCTTAACGATCTGAATCAGATAAGTTAGCGGACGCTTCGATATTGTTTCTGTAATTGTACATATCGTGTATTGATCGAAAAATCACCCGTAAATGAAAATATCGTAACAAGCTGATCCCTCAAACAAATAGTTGGCATTTGGACATTGAAAAATCGGCAAATATAAGGCAACGGTACTTGCGAGGCGTTTTCCTTGGCCTTGAAATATTTTTCAAAGTCATACACATTCAGCTATAAAAACATGTATGCAATGGGATGAGATAAGGTAGCACAGAGACACAAATAAATCTAAAGTCGTCGATATCGTGGATGCTTGATAGAAAAGAGTACAAACGCTGAAATTTCCTGGCTCAATTTAATTGTAATATACGATATCTAAAGCGTTCAGAAAATAAGATTGCTGTATATTGCTCCTAGCAGGTAACAGGGACACCAAAGTTTGATCAATAAACGCATGCCTATTTTAGGTCACATGTTGGCATGCGCTCACTGCTCAGGTAATGATGACCTGGATCGGCTTGTTGAGTTTAACAGCAAGCGGCCCTTCGAGTACCTTCGTTTCGTCTATACGTCATTGAGACGACTCATCAATAGAATCAACATAATCAAAGGCAGAACTCAATATACCGTAGAGATACATTGTCTCAAAATACCATTATTGCTTGTTTCATATTTGTTACAACGGAAACAGGGGATCTTTCAACATTCAGCATGTAAACAGTCTACTCGGAACAAACAAACTTAATGAGAGAAAATTGCCCTTTTACGTAAAGTCAATAAAACGAAAAAAAAGTAACACTCGAAACAAATTAAGAACTTTTCATCTGGTGAGAAGTATCAATTGACGGAGCGTCTTATTTGGCGTTCTGTGTTCTCCATTGGGATTCAACAGCCTTTAGGTTTTTTAAGTATATTCTTTTAGTCATACTTTAGTGCAACAATCTGACAATCAGTGTTTAAGAGATCAATTTCTAAAAAACAGTATGGTAAAACGAGAAATCGTATTGGCAGAATCTGTACGCTTCTAGATGGGCTCTTTCGGGTGCCGCGCTACTACATTTAAGACGATACCCAGCTATACTAGGAGGCAAACTAACCAATCTAGTTTCAAATCTGTTCGACTAGGACAACTAGGTGCACTGCTTTCAATTCATGACGGAAAAAGTATATCGGGTCGTCTAAGCATGTCGAGCATTGTAAATTTTCGTAAAGCCTATTACCCCATGGTGCGTCAAACGGGTCGGCTTCAATTAAGCATGAATGTGAAATAATAGCTAACTCTACAAAAGTAAATGGCTTGTTTATTTACCCAACAGTTTCTGCTGTAGAAAGCCGTCTACACACATGAACAGGCTTTTGCATATACAATATCGGCGTTAGAAATACCGCGCGGGTTTGAACCGCGCAGTATTTCTAAACAAGTATTCAGAATAAACATCCCCTTCGCTGGTTTGTCACATAGTGGCCAAGTACATTGATGTAGCACGCTTACACCTGCAGTAATATAGCAATCAATAGCAAGCGCCTACTTATAGCCGCTTCGAACGCTAGTCTTATAATTTATATATATATATATATATATATATATACCGCATCATATCTGAGACGTATATGATGACCTATTGATACGCAATGTATAAGGGGGCTTTTGTGTGCAGACCCATTTTTGCCCCGCTCGGGAGGAAAGTATTCGCTTTCTGTTACCCCCGCCCTGCCCCTGCCCCTTCACAAGAATAAGTGCTAGACAGTGTTTGGACAGTTAGAGCCCAAATGCCTTTGCATAGCTTCGGGTGCTCACCTAGCATTTCGCTTTTCTGCTGTGTCCGGAACGCAATCTGGGCGCTCCGCTTATCGGGCAGATTTTCGCTCCAGATAGCCCATCAGACCCTATGATGCTTCTAAAGGGACAAAGCGTAAAAGCGACACTTCTTCATCAAGAGAGAAAGGGACTGCTGCGCAAAAGTTTCCTTCTGCTTCTTCAATTCAACGAACTCTTCTGCTGATGCTTGCTGGTAATGTCAAACTGCTGAAGAAAATAGTTAGAAGAAAATCGCGGTGTGCTCCAGATGTGACTGTGATAATGGAGTGTTCCGGATCTTCTGCGGCAGCTAACGGTTCCACAACGATACCGAGGGTCTGCACGGGAGCAGAACCTCGATAGATTTGTTCTGACCGTGGGTTGAATTAGACATACGTAACAGCTAGTAAGAGGCGCACAGTGTACAGCAGCAGCAGCAGCAGCAGCAGCGGCGGCATTAAAAAGGAAACCTCTTAACACCCGTACACAGCTGGCCATTGTCGTCACTGTTCCCATAATACCCATTCGGATTAAAGATCAGAGTCATTGTTTTTCTTGATAGTTGCGCACTTTTTTGCTTGCCTTTTGTCATGTCTTGTTGCATAGCAATACACGTGTTTCCATGTGTGAATGATAGAAGGGTGCTGTTACAGTATATACGACAAACCTAAATAAAAAAAGAGCTGGCTGGACGGCAAAATATGGGACACCTTTGAAGATTTTGCGCTTTAACTTAGCCTAAGATCTGCACCTCAGATAACGAGTGTAATAGAAAATTTGATGAGCCGCATCTTTACATTAATACTCGCTTTTTCACAACATAGGCGCGCTTATAAACAAAACCGGTTTTATATTTTCCCATTCAACATGCACAGCCGTTTGTCGGTTTCAAAATTGTTTTGCAAAGTGATACCCCTCTCCCCCCCACGCCTTGTAAAGGCCATTTCTGTTCTACAGGCTAAAAGCACAGCGCATTTGCTCTGTTCAGTCGGCTAGCTCAGTCAGTTCCACCGAACTAAACCCCGTAGATTTCAGCATTTTCGAACAACACGAGTCGCTGACATCGGCAAAAATAAAGCGAACGAAAATCAATATAGCATACAAACAGACGCATATTTTTACGTTACAGCATTGAAGGGGTGAAACTAGGACAGGTTATTAATTATAGTTATGCCAACATGATTATTATAGTTGGGCTTCTGCCGAAATTATAGAGACACACTGTGCGATAATTATCGACCTCTTTCCTTCTCGAGTTCTGATCGGCTGTATGTCACCAAGCGCAACAGCACGATTGCACTACGATGATATTGGCTTGCAGTGCTATTACCTATTGTAATGTTTGCATAATGGATTGACAGAGGGTGACTTCGGCGGTTATCCTGGTGACGACAACCCGATCGCTCATTTTGCCCTGCTTGCCTACCGTAAAAGAGAGGAGCATAGCGAGAACGTATATTTCAAAGAGGAGAGATACATGCTAAACATTTTTTTTATTAATTTCACACATTTATTCTGCGCTCACATTAGAAACTATAAAGTACAGAAGAAACAGTGCCAGGGAATGCTTTGTGGGGAAAATTTGAGTAGTGTGTACGAAAGCGAAACAAACATGGCCACTAAATGGGCCATCGAATGAACGACTGCTTTATGTTCGTGTATCTTATGCCTGATTGTACGTCGATAATATGACCCAGAAGAATCACCATTATCATCAACATGCGCCATCATCACATTGTTATTATTGTTATTATTATTGATATCGTTGTTCTACCAAACTTGCATCAAGGTGTTTCGTGAAATTTTGCTTGATGTCTTCCAATATTTTTCTCACGATTTATCTACGTAGCTTTATGTATAGGTCGAAAAACTGAGCCGACGTGTATCATTGTCTAATACGGGGAAGAAAAATGCCGGTGGGGCTTACAAATATGTTCGCATAGAGACGTTTGTGTACACATATACGGGGCTATGTATTGTTTAAGGCCGTCTTGTGGTGTCACAGAGAAATGTGCTAAATATAGACGCATTTATAGGCGCGTATCTCTGATATGTATTTACATAGTGCATATCTAATGCACGTTTTTATTCCGGATCCGGAGTGATCTTAGTTCGATTCGATACATTTCCGGAATCGGCTAGATGTTCAGTAAAATTTAATAGTTCCGATTACATTTTTATGCTTAGAACGTCATAGAATGGAGACAGCAGAACAGATAGCTTTGCAATAGGTGATTAGATTTAGGCGGTCTGTTGGTGATGCGATCTACGCTTTTGTCCAGTGTCATTTACCCAGATGACAAACTCCACTAGTAACCATGTTCGATAAGGAAAAAAGCTTAAATTCATTGATTGTCATATAATATCTAAGTATGTTTGTTGCTTCGGCAGTTCAGTACTTAGTAACACCTGCCAACGTTAGCACATCGTAATCTTGCTCACTTTGCTAAGACAGCCTGAAGGAATTCGACGACCCGCTTTTACTTCATTGATCTATACGAACGTAAACGACCCGGTCGGCTAACAATATGACACTCTTTGTATCACGATAAGGCGTCGCTATATTACACAGTCTATTTTTACCACGCATTTCTGTTCCCTTTCCCGTTCCCTCTCCTCTAGCCCTGAATTTTTCAGCCTTTTCGTCGTTTCCGACTGCTCGCCACTTTCTGACAACTTTCCGTCGTTTTGTTGATGAACTTCACGAACAATGGATCACCGCTCTCGTTGAGGACCGTTCTCCATACGGATGGGCGCACTTTTCGCATCGGGTTGGCATTTATAATTCGTTCATTGTTAACCCGATATGGTTGCTGGCGGCTGTTTGTTAGCGGACTGCGCAATTTTGCTGCGTCACCATTTTCGCCTGAAGGCTTCTTCTTCATCATTGAGATCATCATCATCATCATCATCAGCGATAGCTCTAGTGCAATAAACTTTCGTTTGCGCGTCAGTCGGTCTTCGTTCCGTTTTCTCTGACTGTTATTTACGGATTTGGCACAGGCTTAGCCTAACTACTTAGCCAACTTATGTTCCTGTTATGACTGCCACTATTGTTGTTGTGTTGATCTTGGCATTGCCATCCCATGTCGTCATTTAACGCTATTCAATCAGACTTCCTTTAATAGCCGATCGATTACAAAAAGTTGCGGTCTTCGGAACTTGATTGCCTCCTATCGAAACAATTGCGGTAGCGGCAGTAATCATACATCTGTACAGGTAATTTTGTGCACCTGCCCCCGTGGGCAACGGCTGGTACTAGCAAACGAACTGACGGACAGGTAAACGAAAAGGAAAGTGCGAACACCTCCATCAGAATATAAATTCATTACTCATTCGTTCATTCAGCTATCAAATCAGCCAGCTGTTTTCAAGCTAACGAGCAACGACGATACAACTTTGCGTGAATTTGTTTTCCGTCCACTCTAGCCCCTTAACGCCGCCTGACTCTTTATAGCGTCGCCTTATCTTTGATCTTTACAAATCTTTATCTGTTCGTACAAGTTCTCTCCTCGATATTTGCATTCAAATTCCTTTACTTCGTCATCATCCGACAGTTTCTGCTCGCAGGCCTGAAGCCACTTCACTTCTGCTACTCTCCTTGACGTGGTTCGTTGCCAACGTTGTTATGGCTTTTGAGAGCAGAACAGCAACTTCTGCTGGATGTTCTATTTGAGCGACGGTCCTGGGCCTAAACTCTTAGATTTCTAAAGCCAGCGGCGCTCTGGCGAAATATTCGTTGGACGAGTCGCCATTATATTGCCACAAGACAAGTGTAACAGCGGCAGCCCAATTCATTCATATATGTATATATATATATATATATATATATATATATATATACATATGCCATTGTTGCACTGGTCCCGGAAAACATTCTTTTTGCTTCATGAGTTTTTCTCGTGTCGATTGAAGTGAAACGCAGTGACGAAATAAGAATGCGTTACGAACGAGCACCGGGGACCATGCGCACGTTTATGGAGGAGATTAGAAACGAGAAACTGCCTGATAAAGACGATAGCAGCGGCAGTCTCGCGGGCATGGATTTTTGTCAAAGTAGTCAATCGTAGCGCTCCGTGTTCTGGCATAACATATAGTCGATATTTGAAGATAGCCATTTGCTAGAACAGCACCTAATGCTAGGGATGATAATAGCAGTTACCTAACTGTATTTCTTTTGTCTTTTACCCACACTAATGAATCTAACGGTAAAATCTGCTTGTGCATACTGACTAGCCTATCCTTTGCTATGATCAGACATTTTCAATGAGTAATGCTACCCTCTAGCGGGGACACGTCCTTGCCTGATATGATATGAAGTTTTATGCGCGAAGGCAGCTCAATGATCTCTTGCTGGAAGTTGTTATTCCGTCGCGACTACCGGTGCCACAGTCACTGTCGCAAGCGAAGATCGTTCATTCTAAATGTTATGAGTATCGCATTTGTGTTGCCGGAGCTATACTTGTTAACTAAGCTTTCCACTTTCCCTAGACTCTGTACAATCGAATCGCCGTTACGTGCCACCTCTGACGGGTAGTTCGGGACGGGACAGAAATCTGGCTATTTTTATACGCTATACACCCAGTCTACGTGAGAAATGTCTATGTTACATGTCAGTACATCGTCGTATACTGTAATATCGTAGATGTACTGACACGGATTCGCTATGCTTTGTTGTTGTCAGCCTGTAACGACCCTCCAATATAACCTACATTAGTCAATTGTACTATTTTTAATACATCTGCTCCGCGCCTAGGGTCTGAAATTCCAGTGGACCAACACCAATAACGTGCCTTGTGAACAGTACCATCAAAAGACGTAATCGTCCATGCAGAAGAAATTCGTCGACGGTATGCCCCAGCAGGGGGGTGGGTCCCAACTAATATTGTCTGCTTGTAATATTTACGAATTGTTTTATTTTACTGGACATGTGATCTGGTTCTACAGTACGTGGCCTGTTTCGTAGCTGGAAAGGAAGAGAGAAAACTATATTGCTTCACTACATTCTACTCCACACGATACTGGTCCTAAATAATAATAATATTCAAATATTTTGACCTTCCCCTTACGGGAGCACTTCGAGAGATGAATTATATTGTCTGCTCAATAAAAACTGCATAATAATCATTGACTTTCTATTATAAAACAATGTTATACTGCCGTTATAATAAGCTGGGTCCCTTCGTATAGGTATATATATTTTGTACGCAAGTGACAGATGTCCGCAGTGACAACAGCGACCTTGTAGTATTAAACGTCTCGAATACTACTGTTGATTTAAGTGATGCTGGCAGCACTCTGGATTTGGATTTTGCGGCCCAAAAGGCGGATATCGCTCGTACAGGCTGTGTCGCCGTATTTTTCCGTTCGTGAAATCACGTTCAGCACATATAGACTATGTGATCCTCATAGCAAGGTAACAATCCTGGCAATGGGTTTATCCTTTTTCATCATCGAAATCCTGTTTAAATGCGACTCTGGATGCGCTTCTGGCAAGCTGCTAGTTTGAAATGAAGAGTAACTACATATCGACAAAGAACATATTTAGGGTTGAAGCTCATGCGAGACCATCAACGTAACGACAAACGGTGGATGTCCTGCCCGCATCACTCCTACGCATCCTATACCGTTACATTTTACTTTATTATTACTTATTACAGTTACGTAAACGAAGTGTCACGTGTGCATTGCAAAGCTGACCACAAACAACCCAGTTCATTCATCATCGATTTGCTTTGCTAATGTTGCTGCCGCCGCCGCTGTGATTGTCGGCGTCGTCATAATCGTAATTCTATCATAACTTGCTACTACGAAAAACGTAATTGTGCCCATTGAGAATTCCGGACGGGTCGTGCAATTATTCGCGGCGGAGCTGGCAGGAAGCGTTATCGTTTTCTGTCGGACCGAATCGTAGACAGTAACGGCACACGAAGGAACCACATACAACAGTGATAAATTGATTGGCGTGTAATTATCTCTTTTGATCGCGATAATTCGTAGGGAGTTTTCGGAAGGAGCATTTTTTTTTACTATTGAAAATGGCCGCTGTATATTATTTTGAAGCATGAATTATCAGACTGTGCCGTTGTTAGTTGCGCGAGTACGCAGACGTGACTCTGACAAATGTGGTAACTATGCATCTTTTCTTCTAGCTAAAACTGGGTGACTGATAGGACGATTCGGAGCATCTGGTGTTACGTGTACGCGAATAACTTATGTGTGTACCGTTAGGGATTTTGTAAATAAATGAAAAAAAAAAAACTCTTTCCGTACTACAACCGAGACAATGAGTACTGTTATTATTTCAACAGTATCTCTGTATGGTAGACGAAGATACCACCCATGTACTGCTCGCCCCGACATTAGCTTGTTATTGTTGTCTTTGGACACTGGAAAATGGCTAAAGTAAACCTGCTATAATCCTGCTGTCGCCCACTGGGTTCTGGTACGGGTTAAATGGTAGATATTTTTCGATATAGATTATTGTGATAAATCCGCATAATTAATGGTTCATCGGACCGCATTAGGACCGTGTAAATGAATCATGTGTAGTTTTTTCTTTTCAGAGATCAAAAGTTTCGCTCTTTTACAATAAATTTGTTTTCTACATTCTTTATTTAGTAATGCCTTCTGTCCATTAGCTACGATATTCGTTATTGTATAGTCTTTTCATAATACACGAAACGGTTACCGCGAGCCTTTGAGCTCTTTGGCCGACAAGCTTCCAAGCTAAGGGGCCTAGAGGAGCCATTAGGCTTACGAGCTCGTCCTAAAGAACTATATGCCAATATTAAGGCTTCGAGACCCAAGAGGGACCAGGCTTCGATTTTTGTCGTGCGTGTTCCGCATGTACGGAATCTAGTTAGGTCCAAAAAGATTTATTTTTTTGCCATCAATATATTTCTGCTAACAATAGTCTGGCTCATCCGTTGCAAACCCTATGCAGTTGCACACTAGCAACTGGACAGAATGAGCACCTAGCGACTAGATGACAGCAACTGTCACGTTCAACCTTGATGCTTGTTACCTAGCCTTGGCCTTTTTCGGGATAGCTGCGGCGGGCACAACGGCGTTTATGGTCGCTTTTTTTGGTTTTGATTGAACGCTCTCGCATCAGCTCTTTTCAACAGGTGAAAAGCAACTGCTGGCCACGCCGTCAAGTGCCGCTTAAGTGGGCGCAAAGGCACCCTGACATGCTGGCGCTCCTCCCGGGCAATTACGTGATGCTCAAATAGTGGTTCGTACTTTGTATTTGTGTTTCTTAACAGGTTAAGGGCCAATTTTACCTGGCAACGAGTTTATGAACTTTTGTTGGTAAGGCCGCATTCTATAGGCGATCAATTCAGTTACATTCCAGTTAAATTTCAACATTGTCAAGTTAATAGTTCGGTGTAAATTATAGAACTTTAACGGACGGGGTCGCATTCGAAAATTAAATTTGTCTTACAAAGCTACTGTAAAAATATCCTGGTAAAAGAAATTCATGCGAAACGTAGATCATAGATTAGAAATGAGTACAAATAACAAATTTTGATAGGCTGCAATTAAAAAAAAAACTCACGGTGGGGAGCACATTATCGTAGTAGTAACCGTCTTATCGGGAGGTAGCCATTTAGCACGTGAAATTCTAATACGGTCAGGGATTCACGAACCTCTATCCAGAAGTACTTCGAATAGTGCCATTCGATAAAATCTGGTCTTACGTGATTACTTTATTCTGTGACTAACAAAAAGCCGATCACTCAGATATCAGGCGCTTTATTTTTATAGGCATTTTATCAATTTCTGAGACAACTAATTGCTCATTTTGATTTTTGGCCGCAACAGCGTTTTCATGCTACTGTGCCGGGGTGAATCGTGTTGAAACACCTTGTGACAAAAGATTGGATACAATATCGGCAACAGAAACAATAACAATGTATTGAGTTTAAGCGCTAAAGTCTTACAGCATGATTATGAGCCTCTTTCAGTGTCGACTTGTTTATTATTAACTGATACCTTCGGCCTTGGCCGACGCACTGCTTCTGTCGTTGGGTCGCGGGCGAATGAAGTCGGATACGCGAGAGGGCGTTGCAATTGATAGATACTTATCATCGACTCACCTATTGATTCTAGAAAGTTACCAGGACTAATGGGTTTCGCATTTTTTTTTTTATAATAGGCACTTACACATATTTTATTAAATAAAAATGCATATATGTGTGTGTGTGTGTGTTTTGATTAGCATATTGACTATTTTCCCAGACGCCACTTGAGTTAAAGATTTCTTACTTTTTGTCTCCTATATTTTATTATTAATAAATCTTTGTTTTCTCATAATGTATTGAACGAAAATTAAGTTTATTTCGGTCGACGTATTGGTTCTGTTTCTGGGACGAGCTGAAGGATGTTTTATTTCTTTCAATCTTATTTATAAGAAATGTTCACACATACTTTATCAAATAAAGATTGATTCTCTTCGTGAGTATTTTTATATATCATTTATATATATTGAATGTGGATGTAGATATTTAATATTTCACAATTTGCGCATTGATTCTGTCTCCTTAACAAAGTGTGCGGTTGTTCATCCTTTTGTTTTATTATTTGGTTATAAATATGTGTATGTCCCCAAAACGTCGCCAGTGTTTAGGAATTTTTTTTGTAGGTACAAAAGTAATTATATATATATATATATATATATATATATGCATAGTCCCACGGGAATTTAGCGGGCAAATGCGTTACCAACAGTCCCCGTGACAGCTTCGTGGGTATCTTAGAGGACGTTGTGGCCTGGCTTCGAACCCGTGGGCATAAATACACGTTTCGTTTCGCGGTGTGAGCCAGCCGCATGATGGAGCGTCGGACGGCAACACCAGACGTGAGACTTGCAATATGTAAGATTCGTTCAAAAATGTGTTGAAATACATCTTTATTTTATAGTTGTATACGCAAAATAGACACAACGATAGGGTTTTGTTTTTTTTTTTGTTAGGTATTATGGGTACTTTTTCTTTTTTTAGATATTATAAGAAATACTCATTTTAAGCAAAAAAAATGTATTGCATTTTTGTTCAGTTTGTCAAGGTTTATTGATTGAAGTCAAGAAATTCTTTTCTTACATAAATCATGATATGAAGTTTTCACCCTTTAAGTGGCATCTTTAAGCCGAAAACTGGGATTTAAATATAGACAGAAAAATTATATTTCGTGTCTATACATTGGGTTGTCAGCTGGTATCAAGAAATATACTCTATACACACTTCTATGCAAAAGTCCACGAATTGTTACCCTCGTGAAAAAGAACCACATACATAAACAACGTGGTACTTCACGTAGAATAAATGTTTTCGATATTTTGGTATTCGCTCTCAGAAAATCTTTCAGGACATCTTTTGGAAACAAATTGTGCTACCAAAACGTTCCCACCAAAACCACCCGCTACAACCTTCCAATTCACACTTGAAAAATACTTGATCATAGCTCGATGCTTGAGGATAGAAATGAATTTTTATTCCCATTAGCACATGGCGGCAAAACAGACGCCATATTGGAGTTTTTTTTTGTCCCACTTATATATATATATATATATATATATATACCTACTTGAAATGTTGCACTTTTTACTCAATTCGTCGAGATTGATCAATTTGTGTAAAAAACGCGCGTACGATAAAATAAACGTTTCGTGCACGTAAAACATTGCGTCATTATTGTTGACAGGACGGAGGGAAATTCAACATAAAAGCTGAAATTTAGGTCTACAAACGTATATCGCATTTCGATTCAACCCAAAGAGATCGGTACTGAGATTGAGCGAGGCTTTTTCTACACTGGCTTTTATATAAATATTCGACTACCATTTCATCAGATGAAGAGGACTATAAAAAAAAGACATCGGAATGTGGCTTACATCAGCCTCTACACTTTTCGTAGACAGGTAAGGGAAGTTTGGCTGAGACACCCTTTAACACACATCATTTTAAAAAATGCACGCCATTGACAGACGCCATCAATGAAAATTAAAAATATTAAAAGATCCAGTGTGTATATCTATTGTGTTCGGACCTTTTCAAGGTTATTATGGTGATTTGTTAAATTAGTGCAATATTATCCGATAGCCATTTAGCTGCTGCTCTAATACGGAAGGCTAACCCACGTTTATCAATATTAAAAAATATAAAAAAGAACACCTGTTGCCTGCTGTCTAGCAGGGTCCTAAGACGCCAATTGCAAATTCTGATATTGAAGCGTAAGGATAGGATACTACATATAACATAAGAAGGACATTTTGTTGCCGATTTCGCGTAATAGATGCGCTTCCTGACGTCAGACCGTTATGTCGGGTAGTATAGCTAACGTTTAAAAACAGCCGTTACAACACCGCGAAGTGTAGAAACGCTGTCAGTAAAATGACATGTGCTTGGATGTACCTCTGCATGGTAGTTATATTTCGCTATGCTTTTAAATGCCGTAAGTTTCCATTGTGCTGTTTTGACAAGCTGTTAGATACAAGGCTACGTTACAGGTACCCAACTCGACAGGCGTATACGCGATAACAGATTGGCAACATATGACTATATCGATAGAATAAACTTGAAGTGGGACATAGCTGAAAGGTTCGAGGAAGTAGGAAAGCAAATATTTGCAGAGGTACTTCTCAACCGAACAGGCCAATATGAACGGTCCTAGCGTATACTATTCAAGTTATCTAGACGGTTAACTTTGATTTTATGTTATTGATAGCTCACCGTTTCACTGCTAGAAATGTTCTACTATGAAATTAACAGTTCGCACTTACAAGCAAGTACGGGCGGTCGAGTTCGAGCACAATAATTCCATGCCTAGATCATGTTTCTGTCTTTGATGCTTGCCACCTAATAAAAGTATTACATTTCTGATCCATTATTTGAGTCATTGATATCGTGCATCGTTAGAAACTCCTATCGATCAAAAATGTGCCCCTCGACATTTGATTTTACGCGGAAGAAGCTTGTGTTTGACACAAACATTCAGGTAACAATCGCTCAACTATATCTAACTGATGAGCTATAAAGCAAAGTTCTTTATTCTCTCTATGATACGATTAGCGCGATTGCTATACGAACCTCATCTTCACGTTGAATTTTGGGACCTTTCCCACTCATCGGTTGGCCCACCACCTACACAGATGACAAATCCTTAGGTTTTTGAGCTAAAGGCTCGTTTGGCCTAGTTCGCGGAATTTGTGCTTGAACCTAGCAATTTATTTCACAATTAGCACAAACCCACATGAACTTTTCATGTAGCAACATTTGCCTTTTTTTTTTTTTACCTAATTCGTTCTAAGGAGGGATGTGTTAGATCGGTATAGAGACACGCATGGTGAACTGATCTTCTGACCATTCTGTACCTGAACGAACAATACAGATACTGCGTTCGAATCTACCTAGTTACACTTCTCAAAGTTGTATACTTATTGTTTGTTTTATATAGTTTTAGATGCGATGTATGGCTTATATATTGAACGTCGCTAGTGCATAGCAGAATCACTTCACTGCGTTCTCTGCGGAGTTTCGACATATTTTTATCGAAGCGGAGCAGACTTAGGTTACTAGTCGGCGCTTGGTTCAACACAAATTTCCAATTTTTTGCGACAGATGTGCGGCCAGCTCTCCGAATAATCAGTCGATATTTATCGATACGTGCCATATGTATAACTGTAACATGGGACAATTTTACGAAACTGAAGCCTACGCCCAGCTAAAAAAAAAAAAGATGTTACCAATGTATATCCATGAGAACTCGTTGACGGTTTAATTCTCACCTGCCTATTCACTTAGATGCCGCGTAGATTGAACGATTCGTTGTAGATAGGTGTCGACCGCGATAACGATCACGGTTTTTTCGCTGCCGGTGTTGCTATTGTCAAATTACCATAGAAGCGTTTCAGTGATATCGATCGAACGGAACAGATGACCTTTTCCCGAACGTCTCGCCGTTCGGCTCTACTTATCGTCTACAATAACTTACGCAATATATATATATATATATATATATTGCGTAAGTTATAGTTTTTTTTTGTTTTTTGAGTAGATGCTTGCTCGTTCTTTGTTTGAATTCAGCGAATCGGTGGATTTTGTGGTCATTTAAAGAGTTTCCGGCAGTTACTTGTGCCAATGAATAATGAATTGCTTCCAGCATTTCGACCCCACACGTGTACCTACGTTCTTTTATTGTGCAAACAATCACCGCACTGTAATTATCTGGTATGTATCATGGTCAAATATAGTACAAACAAAGTCTTGTCTTATAAACGTCGTGTTCAATAGAAATTCAACGACAAACCAAAGGATATATCTGTCGTCTTTCTGTGTATATTTGTTTTCCGTATTTATGTTGAAACGTTAATTATATCACAGTAGCCAATATAGAAATGAGCCTCGTGCTTAAAATTGCCATGTTTACAATTCAAAGCTAGTGAAGTTCAATGGATATGGAACTGGCAAGTGGCTACGCCCGCGCGCGGCCTGCTGGGATAATGAGATCAGCCGCTATTGAACTTCCGAGTTTGTCAACGAACACGTACGTCACCGTATGGCATTTCGTTCAAAACAACCTATAATTGGAGTAAAAGCCTACGTTGAAAACGATTCCACCTAGCAAAAATCTATCATCATAACCACCGAATAAGCTAAACTTTCGGAAAGTCTTCGACCTGTTATAAATTTCAGCGCTGAAATCTCAAATATTGCATAACGCCTCAATAGACGAAGTTTAACGCTTTAATCAGTACATTATATTTTACCTATAGACCACAATGTAGTGTGTACTGTTTTATTATGAGTACGGTCCTCGTAGTGTTAGTCAGGTGCACGTCTTCCTATAGCCAATTTTTACGTATCTTGTTAGCGAACTATCGTCAGTATCATATAGCTGCATTAATGCTCAGACCTAGAGGTGGATAAAGGTTTGCAGATAGATTTCTGATTAACGCTTAACGCTTGTTTAATCTGACCTGACCAGCTTCAAGTTATTGTGTAGAGCCCGTCGCCCAAGCCAAATCTTAGTTGTAAGTCACCAGAAGGGGCACGACAGCTTCGACTTCTGTCTGTTATCAGCTCAGCAGATTCTGGCCAGAACAAGTAAACAAAGCAAGTTCTGCAATGAGCAACCCGTTCCATTGTTTAAATTAGCAAAACCGCTCGCTAGGTGTACTTGTGCATGAGCTGGTCTCAGTAGATGACTTACCGCTGGAAGTGTCAACTTCCAGGAAATGATGTCTCCTGAAAGCTGTGTCTAGTGAGCTGCAATAACTAGTCTAGATATTTCGGCTGAGTCCATACCACAACCTATCTAGAAGATCTGGATATACTGGAGCTTGAACCCCCCTAATGTGTGTGTCATGGCCATGGAGAGAACCGATAGCATGTAAAAGGTTAACGGGTAAGGTAACGTTCCACGATTGTCGTATGACTGATCTCCCCTATCTTTCCCTGCAACCAGTGGAATTTGTTTAAGGGATAAAGGTTTGTACTAGCGATGAAGAGCGCTTCAGAAAAACGGACCAGCGACTAGACAACATTAAGGACCCGTCTCTTTTCGCCGAAACCAAACCGGCGTTCGCCGTTAGTATCTTGGCCTGTTATACAGCTTAGATACCATTCGCTGAATTGCGTGCAATGAAATACCTGCTAACGGAGATGGTACCCAGTAGAAGCTTGTGCTAGTAACAGGGCGTTTCAGTCGATGGAATTTGTTTACACTGCTTACCGATACTTCTATGACGTGACTTTTAATTTAGACTCATGCTAAACAGGGAGCGTATCTAGATGTTGCATCTCACTTATTTCTAGTAGAACACGCTTTAGACCCCGTGCAACTATATCATGCTGTTTACTGAAGAATTGGGTATTCGTTCCGGACAATTAATACCGACATATCCCAATTGCACTGTCGAGTTCCAGCTCGCTCAAATCTTCTAACCGAACTACTCAATGCGTGAAGCGTTTTGTTACTTCGTGCCCACGCTGCCGCAATCAAGCCTCTCGCCTGTCTATCTTCACGGCTAAATGTGCCTTTTTTTTGCAACTAGAAACGGATCATCCAGTTGCTATGATATTGTGCCTGTTATTGGTCACTGTCGACCTTTTTTTGCAGTATTCCTACCCCGAGGATGTGGTCGTCAACGTGTCGGCTTCAAAGGCGACCGCGGACGCCGCGACTTTTATGGCGGGCTATTTTGCAAAGAGGACTGTAAACCTCGTGTGGTCGCCGACTGAAAATTTCATTAGTCGCTGACTGATTTGTGTCGTACTGGTGTTGAAAGTGGAAGCGGCAATGACGGTGACGGTGACGATGCAGCTGCTCTTGACTTTGGTTGTGCTTGTGAACAAGGCATGTCATACAATGGACACAGACCGTAATGAGATCGGTTTCGACAAGTGAGCAACACGTTTTATATTATAAAAGGATCGGTAGCGTCGTAGACACTTCCACCGTGTTTGCCTGCAGGATATATGATGTCATGGTAGCCCAAGTGGCTAATGAGGAAAGACTGACAAAAGCTATTACTGTGTCTTATTTGCTGCACTCACTGCTGTCTGTGTCGATATGGGTTGAGCGGTAGAAAATATCAAAAGCGGGAATGAGAAAGAACTGTGTACGAATGTAAAGCGGAAAATAAATATGTTTAGTGAGTTGTAAAATTGAGCTCTAACTGGTATGGCTGTGCTACAATTGAATTCTTTTGAATACGACGTCGCCAGTGAACCATTATTGTCGAGCAGGCTTTGGGGTTAGGTCTTTTTGTTGGCTAACCGAGCAAACGTAAAATTTCTCCATAGTAACAAAAAACAATCGGCGTCCACCCGACAGAGAGGTAACGCTTGACGTCGCTTGCGCTTTTGTCTAATGATCGTTTCATATTGATCTAGTTGTTGTCTTTACGGAGAAAAGCTGCTATAAAATGTTTGCTTTATTCGACACTTACAGTTCACAACAGGTTTTTGGCAGAAATTTCACTTGAATGAGTCTAGACCATTGTGTACCCCACTAAACCCCAAGCATAGATACATATGCTATGCCCGCTATTATGCTAGTTGACATTTGGTACTTCAACAGAAGAGTGAATAGAGGCGAGCGGCTCATGAAAGGTAAAAGAAGCTTATGATCTTCGTGAGACTCTATTCATGGTAGCGTATCTGTTCTCCAGGGACGTCTAATTGCGCCTTACTGACACCTCGAATACCGTGGTATACCTGCCACTTCATTTGTAGTTTGGCCGTTACGTGTCGACGGCTGTCGAATGGATCCTAGAATGGCAGTCGATTGCGGTATCGCCATATAACGATTGCTATTTGGATTTTGAATAGTCTGGACCACGGAAGGAGACACATTTTACTTAAAATGATTTAGCTGGGCCTAGATTCCGAATACGACTGGCCCCTAATTTCCAGTTTCCTTAGGATGACTTGATCGTTAGGCTGACATTCTGTAGTGAGTACGCACCTGGTTGGCTATATCACTGTTGCGGCTTTCCCTTTACAACTGTATCTGCCACCGTTGATTCCAGTAATACAAAAAGCATAGGAACAGACAGCTGTGGAAGTACGAGGTCTGCTCAGGGTATTAGTTAGTTTAACTGCTGCTGTGGTTTGGCGGACGCTGATGACGCTTCCACTTCTGCGACACGACAGTCAGCTGGCTAATAGTTGTCTGCATAGTGCCGTCGTCGCGATTGTGGCCATTCGCGTTTTCCTCAGGTTGAACCTCGAGCAAGCAAATAAGCAGGGCAACAGACGATCAAGAAGGCAGAAGTACGAACAAACGAACCAGTCAAATCAAAGCGACGACAAGTAACAGTCATATAGCCCTGCTGGTTGTGCCTCGCAGCAATGAGTCATTCGATGGCTGTAGTGTTGTGACTATGGCGTGGTAGTTATGGCCGCTGTAATGGTTCCGATTTTTCCACTCAGAGCAATGCTGCATCGTTATGGTTTCGCCGTCATCTTACTACCAAACAAAAGATACTTTAGCTTCTGCTGGTGCCGACGCGCGCGCGTCTGCGATTGTGGCCGCACGTCGACAGCGCTAAAGTAAGCGTAGATGTGCTAGCGGTAGCAGTAGCACTACCAGAGAAGAAAAACTATCGGAAAAAAACGAGGCGTCCCTCTGGCGAATATCTCAGAACGTCTTCTTCGTCCGAATCATTCGACTATCATCACTTGTCGCTTTATCAGTTGATATTCGCACACGCGTACACACACCACCGCATTTGCGAACGCCAAGCTGGCCGGCTAAAGCGATTTAAGGTAGCGAGACGATATGATATGGCTAGAAGAAATAAAGTTGTATAGAAGATATATATATATATATAAAAGTGCCGTTTTAATTTAAGGAAACAACTGAGGAATTATTTTCATCTGGACCCTCGTTCGCGCCGCCATTAACGATCGAGTTGTTACGTAACAGAGTTATTATTATATCATTTGAGGGTAGGTTACTACAGCGCGTCTGCCGCTGCCGGTGCGAGCTTCGCCTTACGATAGGCGCATCTAGTTTAGTTTCACCGTTATAAAGGCAAAAGGACATATGTAAAACTTATGTCAAGTAGTTTCTAGCAAGTCGTTCTGCAATCGCCCATCTAGGATTAAAATACAACGTCGCTTTTTTCGGGGGAACAAGTAAGTTTATCCTTTGATCAAAATGCCAACTAAGCATTTCTTACAACTGTGTTATGGGAACTTTGAATGTATCCTCAGATTGCGGATCCGTCCCGTAGCATCATTAGAAACGTCAAAAAATATATGATAAACATCTACTAATTCGCTGTTTAGAGCTGCTGACAGTAAAATAGTAATATCAGTTCAGTTATAAAGATACACGTTATTGTTCCTCAAACGTTAATTAAAGTGTGCGCATAGATGCCCTATTGAGGCAACTGATGTAGGGATACGACGAGGAAGCATTGTTTCGAAAATTCACTTGAGTTTTCATTGCCTTTGGACTGTTACGTAAACCTGTTGATGAAATGACGTCAAAGGAATATGGAGACAGCCTCCAGTCATATACCGTCACAGACCGTTGGCACCTTATAAAGATCGGCTACCAATTATTCTATATATAGAATGACTGCTCTGTATATATATATAGAGGGAACAGGACCTTAAAAAACGAAGAAGGTTACTTAGTTCATTAACTGCGTACTAGTGCGGAGCGTCTTTTATATTCCTCATATAATTAAGGAGTAATATAAGAAGGAACTATCAAAATATCTTATCAATAACCCCTTATGTTAAAATAACTAAAATTATTAATTTCGCTGATTTTTTATCATTTTGATCGGGTCATGTAAAGATGCAGTCATGTAAAAAAAAGACCTAAAAACAGCTTAGTCTTCGTCACTTTTTTTGCTCCTCAATCAAAGACTGCGCCGACAGCTTCGGTAATGACCGACCCTTCCAGCTTTTACATAAATGAAGTACATTTTGTGTACAAATGTTTATTACATTATTATGTGGTTCGGTTAGACCGGAGGTTGAGGGCTAAGGAAGGGCCGGTGAGCGACGGTTGAAGTGGGGTAGGCGCAAGCATTGAAAGCGTCCACAGACATTTGTACCGTGTAAATGCCTATTTCAGCAGGAAATTATACAGGTGACGAAGCCGCCTAGCAGACTTTGCTGAGAAGATGATTATCGGTGGTAAGGCGAGTAAGAATGTTTTTGAATGTGTTGCTTCTCTTTCTTCATTATTCAATTGAAATTGATTAGCGTACTGATACATTAGACTACTGGTGTATCTGAAGAATTATGTAGTTGGCTTTCAAAAGACAAATGAGTTGAACCTTAAAATAAAGATCTTTGCTGTGTTCCTGTAACGTAATACTGCTTTTAATACCTGAGCACCGGAAGCGTTTCATTACGTGCGATAGCAGTTTTCTATAGACATTCTGCACTGTTGCAGTCTAGACTTTTCTCGAATCTTTTCATGCAGTCGTCTGCTATCTCGGCTTGATACAATGGTTTATGTCGCATATCGAGGGATATTACTCATGCTGAGTAATTTTCAAGTTCGCCCATCTATCATCCCTTGTCTAAAGTAGCGTTTGTCAATCAAAAAGAAGCTCACTTATGAACATTTTGAACCAAGTTAACTTTCTCAGATTTTATTTCGAATTATAATATCCACGTTCAAGTTGAACAATTCTACATAATTTATACACTATTAATTTCAGCTTATTTTTTCTTTTTACTATTTCTGCGTTTCTATTCTAGATCGAAGGAGTTCATGATCTCCACTCGTTGGAGATCCTTCAGAACAACCTAATCCGAGCGAATAGACAGAAGGAAAATTCCAACAGTCTGGCACAACTCACAGCTCACGCTCACGCTCATAACAACAACAACAGGTAAACGTTTCTATCTTGGAAGGCCGTTCTTAATGATTGCGTTATTAAATATACATATAAAGCGTGTTAACGGTTACATATACGCGTACATGTATTGTACGGGCAAAAAAATCGTCAAATACTTTTGCCTCATCTTGTATACATATATATCCTTTATGGCGTGTCAGCATTACTTACGTATAGCATGACTTTATATATGTATTATTCAAGAAGTGCTCATTTCTAAGATAGCACATTTACTTTACGTTATTCCAATGTTGTTCCTCTAATTTACCAGCTTCGAGGTATTCAGTGCTCTCCAATAAAGTTAATGCCAACATGTTCGGCAACCCTTAGCAACATCTGAAAACCAAAATATCGATTGTCGAAAACTTCCCGACCTACCTTCGTCATCCAGAGAAGGTTTAAACAAAATATTAATAGTATCATTAAGCGCACGCTTTCAGCGAGATGCTCAGTGTTGACGTAGCGCTCGAGATGCTACTTTTTGCTTTGTACGCCATATGTATATGCTTACGATATACTCATCGGGCGTTAAGTTCGGCTGTTTTCTTCTACTGTGTCTACTTTGTTCAAACTAGGCAAACCCTAGCCAATGAACACTGCAATCGTCGTTGCCATCTACCTGAAGTTGTAACAACTTATGCAGTTACCTGAGGGCTTTTGGCGGAACATAGCACTGAAGGTAAAATAGATCAGAATAAGTACTAACTGACACCAAATCACTTCGAGAGTTAACGTTACAAACTGCCCTCAAGCTGCATTTAAACTGAACGAACGAGTTTTCCCAAGAAGCCAGAGGTTCCCAAATAGCCAACGTTACGATAAAGGTGCTATTGGATACATCCACCGTTCGAACATAATCATGTACATCTGTCGTGATTCGTTGAGGCTTGTTCATGAGCTAATTTCAAAAACGAAACGATGTTTCTAAGCGGTACTGGTACATACAATGAATCAATAGAAGCGTATCTTCAAGTAAGTGCATTTGATAAACAAATGTGCACTTCGCAGAAAAAAGAGCCGTCGTATGCAAAGTACAAAACACATAGATCGTCGATTATAACCACCGTTGTCGTAGCATCACAATGAAACTGTCTGCGTATTGCCATTTACCACTGCTAGCAAAAAGCAAAGTACGACAAAAGTGCTAGTATGACTTCGTTCTGTGATCTCTTTATTCTATTGTGCTCTATTTGAAGTGCGTATGACGGCCTGCTGTGTTGCCTCTTGACTTATTATCTCTGCAATGACTATATATTGTTTATCGATACCTACGAGTGACTCGAATGCGGCTTCCAAGCGTTGATGAACGTCGGGTGCCTTCCTTATTGATGTCCATGTTTGGCTGGGAGTTCTTCATTCGTTCGCGGTTGTGGGCAGTGGCCGTTTCTGGAAGCCCTTTGTCGTTTCCGACTCGTATTTGTTTCGCCTACCGTTGCCTTATCTTCTGTTGTACGGATCAGGAGACTGATTTTATTTTGGAGAAGAAAAATCAACAACGAAACCTAAGCTGTCGTCACCCTTTGTCCGCGTACGGCGGATAATCCTTTACGAGCTGACGCCCCTGACAACGTCGCCATAAATCCACTGTCGACTGACAATGAAAGACAGAGCTGTCTGTCAGGGTGCTGTTATAGGTTCATTGAAATCGTTGGAAATTAGATCCAATCTGACGATCTGGAGCAGTTTTACAGCCAGCCATTCGAAACATAGCCTCGATTCGTGAAGAGGTTAGGAATCTATAAGGCTATATTTACTTTTGTTTTTTACAGAAGATATCGACGCTTGTCCAAAATTAAGTCGCAGTTTTATACGATTTCTAATTTTTTGTTGTCGGATTTAGCGACGCAAGCGTACGTTGATTTTCTGTGGCTATATCCATTTGTGTATTTAATCATGGCGTCGCCACTCATTATCGGTAGCACATTGACACGCTGAATGCTATTAGTCAGGTCAATAGACCTACAATTCCGCAGTACAGGAGTGAAATTTCACGGCTGTTTAGTATTTGTTATTTTTTTGATTGATGTTCGAGAAATGTTAGTTTAAGATGCCAATATATTAACGAATTTACAAGGATGGGATAAAAATAAAATTCATGAGTCAACAGCAAGCCTAGTATTTACGTTAATTTCATCATTAGCAGAGCATAGCTATACCGTAACGAACTTCCCAACATTGAAGCCCACTGAATAGCCGAGTCCCAAAAAGAAGCTGGCTTAATATTGTTATATGTTATCACATGTACTTAACTATTGCACAGACACGAAGAAGTGCAACAGCTTGTGCTTACATGAAGCACAGTCGTCGGGCGCGTTCACAGTTGTGCGTCATCTCGATACAGTCTATATCGTTTTTTCCCGAAGTCATGCCTCTGCCCATTGAGTCTTCAGTGATATTTTTCATTTACAGTGCTATAGAAGGGCACAATAGTGAATCCCTTTGCGTAATTTACGTTGCTGAATCGACTCCTAGCAATCCCAATGATATTGGTTAGCGGTTGTTTGTCATTCGTACCACAGAAATGGTGCCGGTCACGACCTAGTCAGCCACCAATCGCATATACAATTGACCATATACATTTCATACGTTCAGTCATTGTTTTCTTTAGCAGTGTATTTTTAGTTTCGGTAGGTGTAGGTAGGTATACACGTTGCATCCCTGGCGGACACCTGGCGGTACCGTTCACTGCGAGTTTAGCGCATTCGAACGACCTGTTATGCGTTCCGTAAACCGTTGATTGATTGTGTTCGGCTATTATGGATGCTGTTTTCGCTAGTTCTGCCAAATTCGCCTTTCATTCAAATCAAAGCCTAACTTAATGTCAGCGAAGGCAGGCCGATCCCTTTCGGGCGACAGAAAATTATCTCATGAATTAAATCCTGTAACATATACTATGTTACGTTAGTGTATACTGCGTCTTTGACTTCTTTCCAAACAGTCGTTCTAAAAACGCATTGTAAGTACTAGCATCGAACGCTAGAAGGCAACAGACTACCATTGAACAAGCATTTTTAAATATATTCATAAAAAATTATTACTTATACAAAAAAATAATATTTAAAGTATGCGTATAGTATCATGGATTGATTACCTAACTGCCAATTGCGGATACAAAATGAAGCTTGACTACAACAAAAAACCAAAGCCCTTTCTGACCAGGATGAAAATACTGTGGTATTGCTTAATTATGGCCATTCCGCAACGGGGTTTTAGAGAATCCCTTCATAGTAGCCAATGATCTAATACAGTCATAATATTAACCTGTTCTTAATTCATTCTCTTCATTTTCCAGTTTAACTTTTGTACGATTTGACGTTACATATAAAGTTATCGGCGGTGTTTACTGTAGTGTACTACAGGCATGAATTGATAAACAAAAATACCGTATCATCGCAAAGCCATAATCTTAGCTGCGTCGGATAGGTACCTTTAGAGCATACTGTGTCACACGAGCGCAAGTTACATAAAACGCATAAGAAATTACTAATGTTTCTCAGACTATTTAAAACTTATTTTCAAATTCTTACAAGTATATGTCTCTTTTGTGAAGTCTAATCTAATTGTCATTTTTGCTTCACAAATCTGCACAGATCTTTGCAAGAGGACGACGAAGGCTCGGGTGATTCGGGTGAATCCGAGCTTGAGTTAATGATGTCCGAAGACTTCCTCGAGCCGAGCTCGAATGGTGCTCCGAAACCTCGAAAGCCCTTACGACGCAAAGTGCTCCAAGGGCCGCATCAGAAGCGGCGTCAGTCGGCGCCAGTGACTGTTTCGAGTGCTCGCTCGGAAGCATCTACTGGAGGAATATCCATCGACCGAGACTGCAATCGGCCATCGTCACCAGATCTTGGTCAGTTCAGCCCATCACTAAAATTAAACAAACAACGTATGACCCCCTCAAAAATATCTCTGTCCTCATTGCCCTCTTCAAAGTGGCCCTGACCTACTAAATTTGTGCCTCGAAGATATCGGGTTGAATACAATAACCTTGCAGTTTCTTTATAGCCACTGTGCAGGTCGGGGCACGGCGATCATTGTTATCAGCACGAGTATATGGTATACAGTTTAGTTCATTAGCACATTCCCGGAATAGACCTGCAATACAATCCGTACACGAAGATTCTGTAAGGCTATAACGTAAGTTTGTAAGATTGTAGTTTTTACCTTTCTGTGAACTGTCGTAACGATTGTTTCAGCTACGTATATGGACATCCAGGGTAACTCACTACAGAAAATCTATCCGGTAACATCTGTCACAGGTTTCGGTTCTAAATCGAACTGTGTTTGATTTTATTTGGCGTATTTTATAATTGTGTTATTGTTCTGTAACTTAGAGCTGCGCGATCCGGCCTTTTTCGACTCACTGCTGTCTGACAATGGCTCACCACGATCCGAACCATGCTTTTCGTTCATCTTTGACCCGCCGTACAGTCCACCGCCGCCCTCATTCTGGAGCCTTCCGAATTCGGCATTCTCGAGGTTGGTCGACCCACCAACTCAGGATGAAGGCCCCAAATACGTTCACCTTAATCTGAACTACGCTAACCAAGCTTTGAAATTAATTCTTATTTAATTGGCAATTTGCTGTGCGTCGTCAAACAGACTTACATAGATTGCGAAGGGTATCAATCTTAGTGGAGTCTAGTGTTGGGCTGTTAGAAGCACTAACTTTCTAATTATTAGCCAGATATTTAAACGTTCATATTTAAATAGAATAAATTACTGAATAGGTATACACTGCTCGTGTTGAAATACTTCCAATGCTGCTGCAAATTTTTGCTGGTAGAATGGATGTGATGCAGGCGAAGTTCACAAAGTGATGCAGGTCGCGAGAAAACAGCGTGGTGTCAACAGGATAGACACTACTTAGACGACGCTATTCAATTGCTACATGTACATGATGCATATGAAAGTTTGCTATGCATATCGCGATATACTGTTATGGTCGATATTGGATGCACTTGTCTTTCTCCAACAGAGGTGGCAAGCGTCAAGGATCAACTGACAGCTATACGACGTCTTCGACCCCGCATTCTGATTCACCGTCGGAGTGCGTCTACACCTACGCCGAGTGTGGCAGTACCACGTTGAGTAATCGAGATACTCGATCATCGTCGTTGTCACTCTCCTCATCGACGACGCGACATTCTTCCGAGGACGAAGAGGTCCTTCTAGTTTCGTCAGCGGCCATTGATCCTGGTCTTCACCGATCGTCTCATGGGCAGTCTGCCCATTCCCACGTGTCCGGCTTAAATCCGTCATCGCACCGCACATCCCACGCGCCTTCAATGGGGGCCCGTTCCGCAACGACGATAGGTTTCTCGGGGCATCGAGCATCATTAATAGGCGCTGGAACAGCCGCATTAGGAAATTCGATAGGACTGGCGCCGACCATGACGGCGCAAATTCCTCATTTCGCAAAATGCACTCCACGCATCACCAAAGTGTAGCTCTCGAATATAATCATAATGATAATAATAATAATCACTCCCTCACTCACTTCTGTTGAAATCATTAGTGCTTTTGATACAAGTAGAGTTGGACCGCCATATAGGTTATTCTAAGACAAATCATGAAAATCCTGTTCAAGGGATGTTACGCCGGTAAGAGTACAGTGAGGTGAAGTTGAGACATCGGAACACTGATCAAGCTGCCCAGGTTTATGCAAGCTCAGTTCGAAGGATTCAAGCGAATATATAACTATAGCAACATTTATAGGGAGCAAATCTTGTTGAGTGATACCGTTGCCATCTGGCGCTTACCTGACGCGACCGCGTACCAAAGTATAAAGGCATGGGATGCATCGCAATCAATGCACGCTTCACATTTGAAACATGTTCTTCGACAACGAATTGTGTCTTCTAAACACTCTAGTTCCCATACATAAAAGTACAACAACGGCAACAGATGCTATGTGAATTAATTATTGCGGAAGGCGCAGTTTGAAATGGGTAATAATGGCCCTGGTAATGAAACAAATGATTAATTGAAAAAACGTCACTCTGTTCCGCATAGAATATTGCTTTATATGATGCAAGGAAAACCATTGTAGAACCCACAAGATTCTCTCTGGTCTCTTATACTCCTGACAAGACCCATTCAAAATGGAAAGAATTTATCGTCACTAGGTGCTGTCACATCAGTCTGTCAGGTTCGTGTTCTCTGCTTGATTTTTGAAGCTGACTCTTTTGATGGACAACTCTAATATGAATGCGCTAGTAGTTCATCGTTAGTGGAGTGAAATGTTCAGTTTTGTTATCGAAGCATTTGGCGTGTTCCTGCAGAAACCCTGACAGAGCTAACGTGCGGAAATACGCCTTCAACTTTTCCCCAACTCGATTTGTCTCTGCCGACGGGAAACTAAGATAAACGGATCACCCAGATTGTATGTAGCTGTGATCTTGATAGCGCGCAACAAGTTGATGGTCGATGCTCCAACAAGTAGATTATGTTGCCCTGACTATTAGATAAAGTATAGCTTTTACTCATGTTTACTCGCAATGCCCTCTATCGAATCGCAAAATAAAAAAAATGGTTCGGTCGCGATCTATTGATACTTTGTATGCAATACCTATATATAACCAACATACCACTGAACGTTATTGCGTTGAAAGCTAGACAAGTTAAATTTGCCAATAAACAGCTTATATATATATATATATATATAAAGCGTATGATCATATTTTTGCACGTCTTAGTTGTTTACAAACATACATTTCGCCTAGGCGTGCCTTTTAAGGAGGAGGGCCGCGATGGTCAATGGTCTGTTTTCTTTATGCTATATGCGAACGCGTCAAAATAGAGTGCAATTGAGCTATCTACGTATCGACGTACAGTTGAGCTGTGATTAGTGCATGCAGTGTAACCCGAAGAAAGAAACGGACTGAAAGCGAACGATGTGGCTCGTGTACGCGCGCTGATTTTATAGTTGAAAGAAAAGCAGAATTTCAAATGGATTTAAGAGGAAAACAGTGTTGTTGTTCTTGCAAATGCGTGATTACTATCAAAATAAACAAGAGATGCTCAAAAATAATGGCAATATAAGATGTAATTAGTTATAGCAGCAGCTGGTGATGCGATAGCTATCATTGTGGTATCCTCGTAAGGCCGTGGGGACTGTTAATTATTGTTGGAGACAATTTGAATACGTGTCTTAGAGAAACAGTTTTTTTATTTTGTTACGTACCTATACTTGATTATTCCTTCTATCTGAACAGGTCCCCAAGGGCTCGTTGCCGCTAAAGGTCAGATCAAAGTGTGTCTTGTTATACTTAAGATTCCTCTTAGAGGCCTATGTAATCGTACAAAGAGTATTTTTGTCTTTGTTCGTCCTTTGTGTTATAATCACTGCTACTGGATGATTTCTTTCATGACTCTGTAGCAAAAATTTGATTAACGGTGAAATTTGAATCAGCGATTATCTCCTGTTTGATCGTAATTCACTATGGCGCTGTATTCAAGAAGTTGCACATTAGTCATCCCGACCACTGTCTTCCTCTCAACTTAGAAACAGCTTGATATAGTCTTCGTAAAGGTAGTCCTCAATATGTGTCCATAAAGAGATCTACGTTCTGAGTATCAGAAACCGAGGTCTTTGGTAGTTGATTCATGCGACCGCTAGATCAAAAATCCGCTACGGAAGTCCCATTTAAATCTGCTGCTGATGTCTTAATAAGAAGACTTTGAGCGTTTTCATTAATTCAGCTAATTGATTACGTAAGTTGACCGGTTAATACGTAATTTAATAGTTGTGCGGCTATTCTGGAAGGCAAAAAGGACGTCACGCTGTGGCGTTTGCTTCTGTTGCTCAACTTATCAACTTAAATTGGATCAAAATCACTGAATGATATGACAGCTACAATCAATCGATCGAAGTTTTTGTTTCAACGAGAAAAAGAGCAGAAAAAGTTTGCTCTTTTTTCTCATGAAACCGATCACTCTGCAGCTACAGTTCTACAACGCACGTTCATGATAATACCTATTGACACAGTTGAAGGGCTCGAATTTATACAAAAGTAAGTTGTTTTTTTGGAATGCTCTTCAAAGAGGATAGAGGCTTGAATATCTAAAGAGTAAACGATTGTCCAGACAGATATAATTTTGTTTGTGTTCTGCCGTATAAGCGGCAATAGCTTTCTGCAGAAATCTAAAGTCAGTGTTTGCGGAATAGGCCCCGTTGTGGATTCAACCAATAGCAGCAAACGAAACAATGTATAGTTTCTTGCAGGAAATTAAAGCGGAATGAATATCATTAGTCTATTTCTAATGCGAGATCGTCAAGAAAAAATATGCGAAGGTGACTTAAATCTTGTTAGAACTAAATCACTAGTATCTTGTCATTTGTTTAGTGGTGAGATATATCTTCAGATAACAGTGCAGTACAGGTTCTCTAAAATGCGGTAGCAATTTTTACGGCCAAATAGCTCTCACCTTGAAAAGCGTCTCTTAATAGCAGTATCCTGTTAAGCAAATAACTCGGTCTTAATTGCAATGGCGATCAACACTGTTTAAATAAAAAGTCAATTTGGTCATTTGCAAGATTCCATGGCGCTTGTGAACAACGTTTGGCCTTCAAGGTACGGTTAGCGGGATCACGATATCTTTCTGCGCATGCGACGCTGATTCACTTGAATTAGATGAATTAGTCATAAATTTCAACTCTTGGCGTTAGAAACTAAAGACAGCACGGCTATAACGATTGTTTTAAAGGGATTATTTGTCAAAACAGACAAGGTGTTTTCCTCTCGTATGCGTTCTTAAGGCTCGCGTAGTTTGCTACATATGCTGTTTTTCGAGAACAATTATAAGTCACCAAAGGTGTCGCCATTTTAAGAAGGTCCTCCATACATGTCGGGGGTTACTCGGGTGAGCCTGCAGGCACACGTTGAGACAACCAGTTTCCAATTTAAGAAACTTTGAATTGATTGTTGGAAATACGTTCGTTCTGTATGCTCAATGATTGTTTGTAGCTATGGTAGGAGTTGAAGATCTCATGACAAACCGTAAATCGAGCTATATTTACATCGCTGATTTGAGAGACCCTCGCACACTCAAGTCAAATCGCATATTCGGAAATCAATAATCCCGTTTTGGTTTTCACTTTTGAGGACCGAACGAGGAAACAGTTCCGCATCAGTTCTGTTGATTTTATTGCAGTTATAATCGTCTTAGAGGCGTAACGAGGTCGATTGATTCTATTCGATAACATTACAAGTTGGGTGAGCCCTTGCTTCTGTGCCAACAGTAAATCACCGCTGAATTGTATCGTATAGATTATAGAAGACGCCAAATCTATTAACATCTGACACTTTGCCGCCGGTCCTAAATGCCCTGACAGGTTTCGTGAACTCAATCGGCATCGTAGTCCCAAATTTGTCGAAAACCATCCCACTAACGTTTCGGTGTACCACAGTTTGCTCATTATATTTGACGATGACATATTTCAACATTGATTGTACGAGGGGTTTCAATACGAATCGGGGTAGAACGCTAACGACCCGTCATCCAGCATTTGATCCGTATCCAGAATTCGAGTATTTCAGTACAAAGTGATAGGTTCTATCGTCCTTATACGTGAACGTATTCTTGTCAATATTTATAAACAGTTGAAATAGCTTTACCAGCTAATACCAACACTGGTTAAGCTTCTCAGGATTCATACTAAGTGCAGTGGCGTGCTGGCTTTCTACTGATGCTCGTCAATGTCTCGCAGGATCGTACCGGCTTCGATAGACGCAGGACGACGAGAGGTGCGAATTTGTTTAAAGAGAAAAATCTTAGTTGACGCCCAGCGGATACGAAAGAGAGGGCCAGATTTACAGAGGTCCAGAGAAACAACCCTATGGCTACAAGCCCTAGACTGTATCGTCTGTACCAAACTCGAGTAATCTAGTAAATCTTTACACAATAACTCCGTCTCTTGCAAACTGTCGCAACGATTAACAGAAGTCAAGTTCTCAAATGAAGGTGTATCAAGACAAGTCTTTTGAATAAATTAGTTCAGCGAATCTTGACTAACTTAAACTGAAACCTTAAGTACTGCAATCCGGCGTTTCAACTTACATAATCAAAGAAGAACCTATAATTTCAAATAATAGTTACTACTAGAAAATGAGTCCATGCCCCTAGGTAGTTACCCAATTGATAGGAACAGGTCGAAGAATACTTATTGCATGTTTTGCATAGAAGAATCGCAGTATACTCATGGAGAATTGCGGTGCTTATATGAATATGCTGCATATAAAGTGTTGAAGGTAAGTTTAATCACTTGTGGCACGTCGAATTCGTCACTATGTTGGGACATCTAATGGAATGCCATTTTGTCTTTCTTTTCCTTACATTTGCGCGTCTTAGTTACAGGATTGTAGCAGCTCGTTTGGTTTGGAGATAAGCCTCATGAATGTATAGAAATTTCTAAACGACTTACTGACAGCTAATCGAGAGAAGGCCACATCGAATACATTTGAAGGTGATATAGAAGCCCAGCAATGTTCAATTGCAGGACTTACATTTATTTGATTTAAATTATTTTGCTGCGTACCTATGTGATAATCCTGAAGACTCGCTATTAGTAATAAAAATAATCATACACGAAATTCGATTGAGTCGATGAAGTGGTTTCATTGACTTTTGAAGGCGCTGTAACCTTGCAACATCGTTTTCTTCGCATTGTAAGGTACCAACTGAACGTGGTGCAATTCTTCAAGCATTTAGTGATGCTCCTAATATAACTGGATGTGCCATTATACCCCCGTATGTACTTATGCCCACTTAAGCAAATTGAAGGGTTGCTAAACTCCCAGTTGAACTTATTCGCAAGAATGTTTCCTTTTCCGGGTGTATAACTCATCAACGGATAAAGAAGAGGCATCTGCTAGATTAAATGTAGAGATCTGATCACCCATAATACTGCACGACGTATCTCGCGGTCTTGCCTGTCGTATACCCAGCTGACAGATCGGACGGATTTTAGATGGTATCTTTCTTGGAGCAGTCCTCGTTAGATACCCTTTGGAAATTGACTTTTTTCAGGTTAGCTTTATCTAGCACAGCTTGGATCGGATCGTGAAACTTATCCTCCATGTTTGGTGCGCGGGTGATTACGTTGTATGAAGCTGAAAAACAAGTTAGCGTCAATAAGGTTTTTTCTAAATTATTTATAAAAATATATACACTGTTACTTACTATTACTTAGTTAATTGTATCGAGGGTGTAATTAATGTGTATAAACACGAGATTCTTTTTATCACAAATCTAGAAGGTCGCTTGACATAAGGCAAATAATTAAGTATCGTGGCATATTCTACGACAAATGTAAAATATTGGATCGTTAAGAAAATCATTGGCTGTTCTGTTTCATCGTGATAGGTTCTTTTTCTGGAAGGTTCTTTTTCTGCAAAGCTATATTCACCCTCACGTTCAAATCTTCAAATTGAAATTTCACTCTAAGTTCGGCCTCCAAAGATCGTATCCTTGTGGTAAAATCACTAATTTTGACACGTCTTGTTCATTATTTACCAAAGTAAAAAGGCTGTCAAGACAAGCCAGGATAGATATGGCGTGTACAGCAAATACTGTGCGGGCCACAGTGCCAGTTGAAAAGCTATTTAAATTAAAAAATTGCACTTCTAATTTGAAAAGTGAGGAAACGGGGAACGCCACTGTTTGAGTTCGACGAGAATCGCGTTAAATCACTTTTGAAAGAGGATGTTAAATGAGCCCATGTTGTTTAGCTATCGAGTCCTCATTGTACGGCCAGCGAATCTACTGGGCCGCTTCTACCACCTTTTGACATTCACTCACTTTTCAGCCGGCGTAACCCATTTTTGGAGTCCGAGCTAGAAGTAAAACGTTACAAAGCAGTAGTCTATAGTTATGTGCCACTGAAAAGCAGGAGAAGAGCTTTTCAATAGTACTAAACGTCTCTAGAAAACCACCATCGAAGCAAATATAAGCGGCGGAAGACGATAAATGAAAATAGTCATTATCTCCTGTAAATCCTAGATAAAAGTAGTCGCTCACTTTTTGTAGCCCGATTTAGAGGCATCGTTTTCTAGTTACCGTAATGCAAAGACTATGCGTCGTCTGTGAAAGTGATGCGTATAGTGAACATCTGAACTTACTAGTGTGCGTTAAAACTTCGAAAAACTGTATCCAAAAGTGTAAGCACATATATCTTAGTATAGGTTCATGCTTGATCATTAAAGGAAAGTTACCAGAAATTCGTAATAGCAATAAGTAATATTACGACCCGTATAGTTCTCAAAATGCTTGTAAAGCTGACACTACACGCACCTGCAGAACCTGATTTTGCCCAGACGACCGCCCAGTTCGCGTAGTCAGTTCCCACGATAGCGATTTCCATCAAAGTCTGATCGCCCATATCAAGGTAAAAACGTGCTGGATGTTGGCTATCTTCCTTAACGTCGATAGACATCGTAACCAACTCCCCCCTGACGATGTCGAGCGCGTACAATCATTAAACGTTATCAAATCTGTTTGCTTTAGCAATGGAACGCTTATCGAGAAGCCCATTAATGCATGAGTCTGCTACGGCCTTACGTTCTTCTGGTGACAGGCATATCAGACAACTTAGTAACTTTAATATTGCAACAAAGTTAGAACTAGCTCTGTTAGTCATGTTTCACTGGTTACCGCAGCTCGCAAGCAAATCCCTTAGATAAATCGCATTTCATTAAGTAAATTCTATTTATTATGAATGATTTTGATTTTTGCTGATTAGGTATTCATCATAATCAGAATGTACGTATAATGACTAGCAATGCAGACAATTTAATCCATAGCTCGAACGGCGGATCAGCAGAAGTTATCTGCTAAACGTACAGATATTCATTAATAATAATTACATAGACAGAGTTTCGTAATTAAAACTATACTTACTCTTCGGATATGTATTCAGCCTGAATTTGATAGCTTTCTCCAGCTTGCTTTGTTAGCACGACATGTGCGCAACGGTCGGCATCACCATAAATCGCCTGAGAATAACTATCTACCCACCACTTTCCAAGAAACTACGCAAAAAAATAAAACAAACATTAACAAAATTACAGAACTACGTTAATTCCCACTAATCGTCGAAACTGAACTTAAAGAGCCTTTGGGTCTTTTTGCACCAGCTCCCCTTAGTAGTTTCGCAAGATTCCTCAAAGGTGTGCCAAAGTTAAGTATATAAAGCGTTGATATCTGTGCAGTAATATGTTCGAGAATAACTTTTACTAATTACCAACTTCTAGTGTACAATTTTTCAAACAATGTTTTACATTATTGGGAAATATTTGAACAACAATAGATTTCACTATTGCATGAATGCGGAGAACATGAACTTCTACACGTTTAACATATATGTTTCGGGAAGTCATCTGAGTTCCGGATCCTGTTCAACCCCATGTACGGCTTATTTAATAAGTACGGCTTAGACTGCTGTATGAGTTGAAAGCTGGTTCAGGAATCGATTGAGATTAACATCGGCGGGGAATATCCACCTACCTTTTCTGCGTCGATAGAGTCCATTATATGAGCTGGTGAAGCGCACACTCTTGACAGCAAATCTACGATAGTCACGGCTATCCATAAATGTCTATGGAAAATCATAGTAATTAAATGAAAAAAATACTTTATAACCTACTAAAAATGAGTTACTGTCAAACAGTAGAGTTCTAGCTACTAGCTTGCCAATAGCCACTCCCCGCACACCGTTGCGTCTTACATGTATCCGTCTATAATCTGCTTATATGATTTCTGCTGATGCATTTGTCGAACAATATCTTGTAAATATTTATTAATATCTTTTTTTGGCAAGCCGAGTTCTAATAGTAAACAGTTCACCAAGCTTCTTTCATCTTTTTTGGCGGACACTGAAAATTCGATTCAGTGAGCTTGGTAACAGATTCCCTTATAACACAACGTCTAACGAAAAAAGATGCAAGACTGGTAATTGAAGGGTAAACATCAGGATGTTTTCTGACCGACAGTCAGCATAAATTATGGTAGCGACCATGATGATTTGAAGGTTAACAGTTATATCAAGATGGACACGAAATTTATATTTATTTAGCAATTAAACGTATTATAATGTGGGCTTTTGTGTTTGTTGATCGTCGAAAAGTGTGTGAAAGGGTTTATGAGTCATATTGCAGTAAGTCGTCAAAGTTGATACAAACAGAGATATACGAAAATCTTAGTTGGCGTAATACGATCATTTGAAAAAACACCGTACAGAGAAAATAAAAATGAAATGTAGTCGCTGCAGGAGTACCGAAAGTCGGCATTACTTTCAGAGCTCCTTCAGCCATTACAGCCGACATCAACATTCGATGAGCCGACACTTTTTGAAATATTTGAAATTAACTAGTACCAAAGAAGGACGTCATTTGCTACCGCAGTTATTTGTAAGTTTTTCCATACAAGCATTCAGAGGCGAACAAATGCATACTCTCAGTGAACGTCCATGATACACTTTTAAAGAAATTAAGCTATATTAACCATGATATCAAGACAAATCTCTTATGCTTGCCACGTGGTATAGAAAACAGAAGACTCTGAACAGTGAACTGTTGATATTTAAATGGTTATTTTTATTGTAATTATTATTTGAAAGGAGCTCGTAAAATACGTAGCGATACTCTTTTTGAGCGGCCTAAATTGAATATGTCATAAAAAGAAACCTAAAACCCATATGGCCCATATGAACCCTTTGCATCCGGCCACGGTAAAGCAACAGAACGTTTTGAAGCTGCGATTATCATGATTGCTAAGACTGAATTTGACGTTGGTCGCTAAATTCAATCTGGTTGTTATCGAAGGCCGATGGCAAGATATGAGGAATTTAGTATACATAAGAGAGAGGTCGTTACGTTGTGACTGTTTAGATCTAAAATATTTCGCTCAAAATTAACCTTAAACAGTAACGCTAAAACAAAGCAGTGCTGCACCTCACTTTTTCACGAGCTTCACACGAAGGGTCCTGTTCGTCGTAGCCGATTCTTTGCTATCGAAAAATCCACTGGCAGTTGTCATTAGCGATTGCATCGAGCCCCACTCCTTTTAGACCGGGGAAACGTTTGTTGATGCATTCAAACATCTGGGTGTCAATGGCTTCAAAATGAATGGAAGTCGACGAAATTACTAGCTCCTTTCTTTCACATTGAGATTTGAAGGCAGCGTGTTTCGTGTACGCATGCCCAGCCTCTTCAAATCTTCAGTATCTTTTTTCGGACTTCAGATACTGCAAATGATCTAAGATGGTCGTAAGCAGCTTGCTACACAAAATCGATTCCTTTGGAAGAATAACCGTTAAATCCAATTAGATGTTTTCACATAGCGACCGATGAATAAGGTACGTGTTTCGTCAACGACAACCATCTAAAATGACAAGCGGAGCTCATTGTCTAGGTTTAATATATTGGTTTTCTTTTCACCTAAACAAAGATTATATTTTAAATAAATTGAAGCGCAAAAAAGCGTCGACAGTTAAGCTCGATTTAGTAAAACACTAGTTCAGCATTTATTAGAAAAATTTATTCCTAGCTAGAAGATACCTTCCTCGCAGCGGATAAATGTAATTCCTAACTGGGCTTGAGGCTCATAATTATCTTCATAATCTTGCTGCGTGTCGTTGCACATCTTTACTCCATAAATGCTATGAAAACGACTATATAAACCGTTGCCTTTTCGTTTATATCTCGACACTACTTACTTTATATTTGTAATAACGCTAATTGGCCACGTTAGCTTTGATGCTAATTGTCGCCAGTGCTAAAAATAGCCGATGTACGTCAATTATGAGTTACTAAACAAACATGTTAAGCATACATATTTACTATTATTATTTTTGCTTTTAATAGTATTTTATCTATTTTACCTGACTTCCAATGCAAAATGGTAACTGGTGACGTAATACGTTCATCTTTTGAAAAATAAGATGTATGCACAACAAGGGAATATCTTCGTTACCTTTACATACATTACTTTTTTACTCCCATATGCATCTGTCAGACTGCTGTTTTCGACGCGGCGATAGCGCCGCGATTCCACAGAGAGAACATCCCGATGGAAAGAGCAGCGTCTCGTTCAGTGACCTTGCTAAGAAACTTACGTTACAGCGAGTAGGGCAAAAATAACTAGTACAGATCCTAAAGTTAAGCGTACTCTTGAAAAAATTCATGAAGCACTTCTATCACAAGCTAGGTTTAACGCAGAGTTTCGAATCTTTCAACACCCAAAGCGAAGGATTCGCGCTAGCAAATAACGTGTTGCGTTCTCCCCTTAGCGTCTTCAGAGTAAAATAAGACGACAAGCTATGCTGTGCAATGACCGAACTTGGCTCATAGTTTCCTCGTAGTTTTAGTAAAGTTTTTTTTTACAACAAGTACGAACAAAATAACTTAAGTATTCTTGTTAATAACTAACTGAACATTAATCGTTAACTCAGTACAAACGTAAAGCCAACTTTATTCGACGTAATTACATTGTGGTTATTCTATACGTTCTAATAGTGCCTTTTGTGTGAGAACTTAATGAAGACCTTACGTGCCGTTGACGCCCGGCGTGCCGCTGTCGTTGTGCAATCAGGAAGATCTCCTACGTTGTTTTGTACGCTCAGAAAGCCCAACCATGTCACTTTTGGTGATCATTCCGCTAGGCCGAACACCGAATCTTCCACAGGGGGATCTATTCATTCAAACTATATCGGTGAGCGATTGCTATTGTCGTTTTTTTTTACGTAGACTCTATAAGAACAACGAAATGTAGTTTTAACAAATAAGCAATTGCGCATTGATTCATTTGTCGTTTTCAAAGAAAAAGTTGCCATTTGAAAGATCAGAAAAACAATAATTAAAGAACTCCTATATTTTCAGTTCCTTCGGCGATTGGAGTCATACAAGATTTTTTTTCAAAATGACAATCGTAACATTTAAATCTACCCAGAAATAAAAAGCACTCTTACAACGTAGGTACGCTTGTATGTTGGGCATATTTTGCGTACGTTTTTACGTAGTATTGATGAACCGTTATAGTAATGATGTGCTGTGGTGTGAATTAGCGGATATAGTCTGTCATAACCAATAATAAACAATTCGATTCTTCAATAGTACGCACGTAGATTGTTTAGCGCATGACGCTGTTAACTGTACATGGAAAAATGTACTTTCACTTCAGTGTCAAATGTCAATAAGTGTTCAAGTGTCAGATAAAGTCTGACCATTAATTAGACAAAAATGTTGCCTAACAGCAAAGTCAGCGAATGAAGGTTATTAAAAAATAAACTTTCTCCCAATGAGAAGTAAACTCTCGGCCTATACTGATGTCAAGTGACAGTTTTTCGCATATAAATATTCGTGTTGTCCACGTACTGCTAATCCGTGGCTTTCTCAATGTGGACAACTGAACTACTACTGACAAGAACGTATGGAATGAATTATTCTTAGCCGCAGATCGATGTCTACTAATGCATTTCGACGACGCCCTCTTTCTTCTGACAGTCGCATCGGGCCTCCAAAACAATCATTAACCTAACCATTCTCGAAGAGCGAATAGTTTGAAAACTGGATACCACTTCTCGTGTACATGCGATACAGCGTAACAATTATTTTATACACAAGGCAAAAATTGTATGTTGGTAGTGATGTAGTGGTAACGTATATGCCTACTGAACTTAGGCACGTGTGATGGTGGAAGTTTGAATGCGGCCGGGGACACATTTGCTGCGTTCGGGAGAGGGCCAGCCATCTGACGAAATGTTCAGCGGCCATACTGAAAGTAACACGCGCAATATTTAGTTAGTAGGGAAATAACCTGCCAACCGTTGTTAATGTGCAAAGCATTGCATTTGGCTTTGGCCTGACAAAGGATTCCCCTTGAGTATGTCGAACGTAAAGGTTCATGGGCAGCCACAACTAAAAGTGTACTCTAAAAAATCAATTGCAGAAAGTGCTCGGAAAGTTAGCTTCGATAATATAACAACAGAAATTGCTTTTGGTGTTTTTCTCTATATAAAATCGGCTAGATTTTGCTAATTTTTAATGATCATTGGATACAAGGATAGAACCACCAAGCAGTTCATAACGCTAGAGGAAATGCTTCTCCTGTAAGAAATGGGAGCTTAAAAAGCTAGCTTATGTTACTCAATGTTTATTTTAATCTGTTCCTTTTGATTAAAATAGACTTCGATTCTCTAATTCTTGCAAGGACAGTGCATCACTTCGTGCATCTAGTCATCCACTTGTTTAAAAACCTCGATATAGCGTTCCACATGCGGCAAATAAGCAACAGCTGAATAGACGTCGCATAGACAAAGCACAAAGCGAGAGGCGGCAAATCCGCATTTGATAGTTGTGTTACATGTGTAGAATTAGGTACTATAATAAAATTAGATGTTACCGAAAAGATTGCTCTATAGGAATAGCGTTTGCTAGCTCGACGCTCGTCTGGTGACATTGTCGTTCCACAGTTTCATTAATCTCAAGTAACAAATGCTTATATTGTGCACACTAAATGTATCTCACCTGGAAAACCTATCTTCTTAGACACTTAGTAGTTTCATCGAATTTCTCACGAGCAATGTCGTCACTCTCTGATACTGCTGCAACCGTTGAAATGCCCGAAGATCCTCTTGCACCGCCACCTGTACCGGATTATCACCGCGGTGCGAAGCGTAAAGGTTCCGGGGACGAAACACAGTTGATGCCTGAAATTGTTGATGTAAAGAAAATTCGAATGGGTAATAAGGACCTACGGCCCGGATTCTCTGAGGACCGTTTCGATGAAACTGATTATTATTTCGAAAACGGGCTAAGAAAGGTGTATCCTTATGAATTTACATATTCCACATTCACCAAGGGCCGCTGGGTAGGTAGGCCACTCTTGGACGTGTTTAGACAGGAATTCCGCGCACAAACTTTGGAATACTACAATAACGCCATTGCTAGTGGTCGTGTGCGTGTCAATAACGAATCAGTGGGTCTTGATTACCGCCTGAAAGACGGCGATCTTATGATAAACAGAACCCATCGACATGAAGTGCCTGTCATTGGTAAGTTTGTTAGTTATTCTCTTTCTTGTTTTTTTTTCATGACTCGTAACCTACGATTTGTTTGGAATCTTTGCGCGCTTATAGAACGAACAGATAGCATAAATGAAAAGTAATTGATACATTTCTTAGCGCATATTGAGTGCTCAACAAAGTCATCCAATGTATTGTGCCAGTCTCTCTGTTTGCCTCCCGGTAGTTCGTTGTATCTTCCTTGATTCGTTGGATGAAACAAGAACGCGAATTATAAAGGTTTTGTTTGTTTTTTCGATAGGTTGTAAACTCAAAATTATCCATGAAGACGATCACATGCTAGTGGTCGATAAGCCTCCGTCGATACCTGTGCATCCGTGCGGTAGATATCGTCATAATAGTATTATTTTTCTTCTTGCCAAGGAATTCGGAGTCAAGAAGATCCATACCATCCACCGTCTTGATAGGCTCACTTCAGGAATACTTATGTTTGCCAAAAGTCTCGAACGATCACAATTTATGTCGTCACAGATTCGGAGCTTAGCTGTCCAAAAAGAGTATTTATGCCGGGTTGAGGGAGAGTTTCCCGTCGACGAAGTGGAAGTATCCGAACCGATAGAGGTATTCTCTAATAAAATTGGAGTTTGTGGAGTAGGTCGCGAAGGAAAGGCATGCACGACATTATTTAAACGACTTAGCTTTAATGGTAAGTCGAGTGTTGTACTTGCAAAACCAAAACAAGGCCGAATGCATCAGATTAGAGTGCATCTCCAATACCTTGGACACCCGATTGTAAACGATTCCCTATACAACGATGTGGTGAGTCGTCTCTGGGCAACTAGCACAAATTGTGCTCCAGCTATGTTAATATACAGTACTGGTATAGATATTTACTAGAAATCGCGTTTTGTATGAATCAGTTAATCGGCTAAACAGATCAGATAATATCGCATAACTTATCAACGGCATAACTATAGCCTACAAAAGACAAAGGCTACTTTATGATCTGTCGATCGAATTATGGAAAATTTGCTAAGATTTATTGTGTAATTTGTCAACTTACAGATCTTCGGTAAAAACAAGGCCAAAGGTGGTCTTTCAGAAAAGACTAAGGACGAGCTAGTTGCCGACTTACTCAAGCTGCACACGATAGAAAACTGGCTCAAGCCGATGACGGAAAAAGATGTCGAAGAACGCAGAAAAGAATGGGGCAGCATGTCTTCCAAGAAAGGGACAACTCGTGAAGACCCGTTCAAAGGTTATCCGCCTAGCCTTGAGCACTACATAGACGATGACTTTAAACGTAGTATCCGAGGCTACCAACAGGAGAAAATGGCATTTTTTGAATTTTGCAGGGAGTGCAATAGCCAATACACAGACCCCCTTCCACATGATTTGCTAATATATTTGCATTGCTATAGATACCAGGGAGATGGCTGGGAATATACGGCAAGTTGGCCCAACTGGGCTAAAGAAGAATGGGATATCGATTAGAGCCTTTCTTACAATGGTTTATATGGATGATGTGCGGTTTCTATTTGATGTGGATCCGATGACTGATGAGCGTATGTAGTGTCAGAACGAATGCTTCATTACCTAGATGTTTGGGAAGGCTCATTTCCTATTTTTGTATAGGAAACTTTACTAATAAATTAATGTTTGTATGTAATATACTGTGTTTTTTCAGTGTTGTAAAATTGAAATTGACTGATACACTATTAAAACTGGCAGTACACTAAATCTCAAGGTGATATACGTTAAATGCTTTGTCAGTTTCGAAGCTCAATCGTTTTACTTGTTATTGCCAAAGATTTCATTTCTGTTATTTAAATAATTACTGTTGATGTATATGTGTGCGTTCTCTTATAACGCGATCTCACGTGAAAAACACTAAAAAAGACTTTTCTGGGAAATTTAATGTAATAATAGTGATGAGAACACGCGCACTTTCATAATGAGAAAAACTTATAAGAAAATTTGTTAATTGTTTGCTGGAATATCGTTATCAATAAAATGTGATTTTTGGTTGCCTCTATTAGTAATTAAAGTTGTATGAGCAAAGCCCAACTAGGATCAATACGATTTGACAGGTTTTTACAAATAGACCATCTTTTTGCAAATTATTTTTTTGAAATTATATCTTTTTCTCTGTGGGTGCAAGTGAATCTTTACGTTCCACATATTAAAAAGGAACCTTTTCTGAGGTCCAAATTTAACGCAGTGCTTCTCGGATTCTCGGGTAATATTCTACCGAACTTCAATTTTGATGGGATTGTAGCAAATAGTTTATTGTCTGTTGGAGTCTAGAAGCTAGATCCTATGAAAGCCTATATTTTTTTTGAAAATTGTGCTATTGATTTGTGAACAAGGATTCTCTGTTACAGCTTGTTGTTACAAGCTGTTTGTTTGCATACGTTGTCAGAATGATTATGTGAGGCATATTTAATCCATATTTATCTTATTAATATCTTAATCCATATTTATTTTATGAGAATCCATATTTAATATTGCTGGTTGTTAGACGGCTTTAAATGTTATGCTGTATATCTCAAAAACACCACAGTATACTCTCAATACGTATACGTGTGATATCACGGCATACATTATTGGTAGAAGATACTGGAGCTATATAGGCCCATAGTTTTTTCTGTGAATGGAACGCTTGATTTGAAAATAAATGCTATGAAGCTCTTAACATTTTTAAGACACAACTGAGACAGAAATTAGGCACATCAAAGATACTGGATTTTTCCATATTAAAATTTTAAGACGTAAAATTATTTGGGTCAGTTAACACTTCTATGGTCATTTTCGAAAAAAAACTAACGATTGCATTGCTGTAGTGCACCACTGAGGCAGAACTATAGTGCTGTTATATCATTACTATAGGTAATTATTATTATAGGTGCGATTAGCAATGTGTAACATTTGTACCATAATTATAGATTGTTTCCCTTGATTTTTTGATAATGAAATACAACTACGAATAAAACTCGGTTTTACAATGTATCGTGAAACTTCATGAGAGAGCTAGCTTACCACTAAATTATCAGCAATCATTGTCCTTTTTAGCCAAGCTTGCATTTTCTGCAAGACAAACATCTTCCTTTAGTTTTATTAGTAACATCTCAGCATTATTCCTTAAAACAAAATAATTAGTGGCTTTATTTCGTGGGTCGGTACGAGTCACCGACGCAGATGTCTTCGTAAACGTTTTTTAAATATCATTAAATCGTAAAAAATATTAAGCCTTTTTTAGTCCACAAAAATAGAGAATTGTTTGTCAGATACAACGGGTTATTTCTTTCTCTTATCACCAAGCTTGATTTTAATGGTCGCGTTCGATAGATTTTGACTTATAGAGTCGGCTATCACCTGCATTAAATGTACATCTGTGTTATTGCGTAAGTGTAATTCATTACGCTCATTTTTGGACTCAGACAAACACTGTCCAACCCTTATACAGTACTATACTATATAAGGAGCCTTGTTGGACTTTGTTCATGTGTAACACATAATTTTCCTCCTAGATTACTCCTTTATGAGAAAACTCAGGCGAACTTTTCTGTATGCGACAGACGACTGTCATGGAGTCAATGCTTCAATAAATAATACGATCCTTGCCGTCGTCTGACTTTATTCGGCAAACAAGTCGTGACATGATGATCATTCTGTTACTAGAAATAAGATTGGCAGGAAAGCCTGCCACGCCTATTTGGTCAGCCTGTATATAGTGCATCATCCGGTTTCCCTAAGTTCAATATGTACACGGATGAAATAGCTCCTCTTTATTGTTAACCCGAGAGTTGTTATTATATTCTACAATATATCGAATATTGTTGAAGAGACATGTATGATTATTAAACAAGCGTTTCAAACTATGTTGTTTGCATGATTTGGGGGTTCGGCCAACAGTCAATTTATCAATTAATCGTCTACCAACTTCTAAAAAAATTACCTACTCATTAATTACAAATCAGCTTATTTTAAAAAGTGCACAAATGTACAGATAATTATCTCAGTAACTCTAAGTTTGTACCGCGATTCCCCAGCAGATAACTACAATCATTTGAATCATTCCTTCTATTTTTTTATGCTATCTGCATGCATAAAGTAATCGCCTTCCTGGTTTCTTCCCATATTTTGTTTCTAGCAAAGGTCCACATGATGCCATTTGATGCCGTCATCCGACCAATTCCATCCGTCCTAGACGAGGTCAAGGTAGCCTCCTTGATGGAGGCATTGCGTGGACCCAACGGCGATTCCAAGGTGCGTGTTAGTACCGCGGAAGAAATTCTACTTGCGATCATTACAAGCATTTACTTGTCTTTATTAAATACTTCTCCTTCAAATTTTTTTTCTTTTGTTAAGTGCAGATGTTAATTTCGTTCATTTTTTAGCATTTCTCATATTTTTAAGCATACTTCTTCAAACAGGATATAAATATTAGGGTGAGGGCAGCCGCGTCTGCGTTGTTATCCATACACAACTTCATAATACCTCTATGTTCCGAGTTGCATGCCCGGTATCGCCGTTAGGCGATCTATCGCGAAACGAGATCTGTCTGTACCCGCATTTAAACTTAGACCACAACGTGTCCCTAAGATTAGAAGGCGAACACGTTTGCTTAGCTTGAGCTCATTTTGGTGTGGTTCGACGACTTCGGGGTCCAAGCTGTTAATTGAAGAAAAATCAAGGAGTAGGTGCCTCGAGCCTGCCAACAACACATAAATAAAACAAATAGTTTTTGTGGAAAGGGAAAGTCGATTTTATATTTTCACGCTTTCGTTTTACTGAGAGTAGAATTAGCGTACTTTACTTATAATATCTTTTTGATTAGCGTTAGAATAGCTTTTTAATCTTCCATCTCTCAGACTTACATATTTAGGTATCGATTTATTTACTAACAGCGTTACCTAAACATTAATTAGGGTATTACTGTTTCGCAGGTTCCACCTGTAGATGTACTATGGATAAAAGGACGTGAAGGCGGTGATTACTACTACTCGTTTGGGGGATGCCATCGTTATGAAGCCGCAAAGAGATTAGGCTTCAGGCAGATTCGAGTGAAAATCATTAAATCTAATATTCAAGATTTACAAATATACCTTGGCGCTAGCACACCAGATTTGAAGTAATATATTTCATTCAGATATTTTAATGGCATGCTAATAAATTCAAACTGCCAATTGCTTTTGAATGTTCTCATAATTTAGTTTGCAAGTGGTCGGCTTTTGACAAGAGCAAAAGTTCGTAGGGTATGCGACTACCATTGACAACAGCAGTCAAGGCAAGGTATGCTCAATCTGCATTTAGTCGCGTGCTTCGATGAAGCTGGTGAAAACATCTCTGCGGCGGATTTCAGTAGCCAATTATTTATATTGTTTTCTGATTAATCATTTAGCGATAGCAAGATTTTTATCTTTACTTTTATATGAGGTATAATTTGCAATACTGATAATGAGTCGTTATTTGACTCGCAAATTCTGCGTAATATATCCTTCTTAGAGTAGCGTTCACGGCGTTAACGAAATAGGCGAAAGTATTTGTTTATAGGGAGGAGTTGGTCTGTTTATTAGGATTCTACGGCGACAAATCACTGGGTTTACCTAAGATAAATGCAACAACACGCATTACTTTGCCGCGACAGCCCAGATCTTCATTTAACAGCACTATAGACTGTACGAAGGGCTGGTGTTATCGGGTCAGAAAGTCAGTGATATCGCCTGTCGAGTAATTTCTATTACTGCGGATTTTCCGCTTTTTTTTTTCTAGAGTAACGTAGTTTCTTCTTGACTGCTTGTCCTGGCATGGCCACAAGTAATATACGTATGTTGTTGAGGTTTCGTAACGAACATTCAGCTAAGATTAAATATGACTTCGCATATACGCTATTTATGTGGTGGCAATTAAAAAATCAACTATTGTATTTCAAAATCAAATTTAATTTTTTCACTTTTGCTGGCACTAGATAAATACTTTGTATACACAGGTTAACAACACAATATCCAGAGATGTGTTTTAAGAAACACTTTACGTTATACGGGTCATTAGAGTCACATAGAACTTGTAAGATTGATTTAAAAGGTTTGCCAGATGTACTAAAGATGATACCAGGGTGCAATAACTGACATGATATCTGTTACAATTTGGCCGGTATCTGGAGCATCCGCATGCATCGTCGCACATGTGGAAACCCGGTTTTCTGCAGAGCCTATGGTGGAACCGATGCACGATAATGCTAATGTCGCCAATAAGTGATTTATGAGGGCGGAGAAGCTAATCAGGCAAGCCGTCGAGTTACCGTGGTACGTTAGCTCCTTGTATTATTGACGTTCTCATCGACGATAATACGGGCCTCCAGGCGTTCAGAGTATTATTACCTTCTTGACGCATACATTTTTCGATGGATCCCCTAAAAAACGAAAGTTAAAGGGTAGGCCTAGGCCTGTATATGTTATATAATTATCTAGACTGTCCAAGTAAGACCGTAAGTATGGTTAAACTACGGCCTGCGTTTCCGGGGATGATCGAGACACTATACGGTAAACTGGAAAACTTCAACCAAATGCTGCGTATACGTTTCGTTCTTTATTACATTATGTACAAGAAGAACTTCGGGGGCGCGTTTTAGAAGCCTGTTTACCTCTGAGCGTCGCGACAAAGCTTGGCGTTTGACAATGCGTGCAAATGCAACTTCGGCAGCGAGGTCAATCACCATGAATATGTAAGTACGGATGGTTGCACCCTCTGACAGGGAACGATCTTCACTTTAAAACTTTATTCTTTCTCTGGTTATGTTCATTGAAAACGTATCAATAACCGGACTTCTTGCATCTCCTAGAAAAATTCATGTTGGGATGAAATTGTCTATTCTATGAGCGTATGTTGAAATGCCGCATTACTTGCAGCTTAAATTTAGCCGGTCGAGGAGAGCGTTATAGTCGCCAAGAAAAGACAGAATGAGAAGACAGCGCTTCCAGTCCATTGGCAAGTTTCTCCAGCAGTACTTACCTTAATTCTAAATCAGCCGTCCGGACATAGGTTGCTACGGTTTACAAAGTAAGTAGGACGATATTTTAGTATAGAGGCACGTAAACTGGCTTTGATATACGCAAACTTTTATTTGTGCACGAGGTTAGTTTTGTTTCGCTTCAAATATTTCACCGGTCGGTATAGTACGATCTTTTCCTCTGCTTTTTTTCGTTATGCAATGCCAATTTGTGTTTCGATAAATTCAAGGTAAACAATGCAGACACTCTTGAGCCTCACCATGTTAAATTTGTCTTAGGTAGCGTTTTTAATATGTAATCATCTAGTAAATGCATTAAATTAACACTTCTTTTGAAGGAAAATGAACCCTTATTTATATTATTTACGATACTTAGGATTTCGAATGACATAATAAATGTAGATGTACAGGTCTACATTATTTGCTGTGAGAAGTTTATAAAAAATAAACCATTGCCTTTTATATAAATATACATATATTTGAAAATGTATTATATATTTTGGTGCAAAGAATCAAACTCTCAAAAATGTGAATTTATACCAAATCTATATTTTCATCGATTTTTGTAACTTTCATACGAACTGTAACCGAACGTTTGTGTTTAGAAAGCAGTGTAACAATTTTGACTTGCTTAGATATCTGGCAAATTGTGGCTTTAGAAGTGCTCTTTAGAAGAGAAGTTAGTTCGTTAAATGGTTAAAGATATAAAAAATACTTAATACCTAATTCGTTAACTTGGAACGTTTTTTAAAAAGGATTGAGTACGACCATTTCATATGGGTCAAGTGCGGAGCTCAACTCCGGCGATTCGACCTCGCCTCGCCGAACTCAACATCCATTAGTCGGTAAAGTGAAATCACGCGCTTGTCATTTTAAGTTGAGATGCACTAAGCAGGGGCAACTTTGGTAAGTTCCTTTAGTGTTTTGTTTTAAAAACGGTTCATATATGTTAGACTTCGTATAGGATAAAAAGACACGAACGAAAACGGCGTTGAAATGCATTGGTACATTCAAGTTATTAGCCTACACGGTCTCCCAAGACTCATACACAATGTACACTGCAAATTTTAAAAGCTCTCAAAGGTTGTATTTCTTGAAGGATCATAGAAAAGGCTAAGCAGCATTTGGTGGGGAAGCCGTTCATCATATGCCTCTTATCTTGACTGAATAAACAGTAAGCAATATGCCTAGATAGCATGAAGGTTAATTCTACAAAATCATAACCATTAAGCAGGATGATTTTATCGAGGGCAAAGATTTTTCTATGACCTTGATTTTTACTAAAACAGATGCATAATGGCTGAATTTGCGCGAGATAAAAAGTGAGGGGGTTTGAGATCAACTAGTTACATGACCATACTTTTCGGCACATAAACAGTGCTTCCATTGAAAAAGGAGGTGCGGGTGCGTAGGTAAACTGCAAACTCTAGCTAATGAGTAGACATATTAGTCGGCCTTCAGCTGTATTCGTCCTATACATGATGGTAATGCCCCTAGAGGGTCCACATATTGACAATAAATAAGCATTCATGCTATTTTAGCAGCCATCTGCGAGTTCGGCAGAGGTAACTTGGTTGCCGACTTTCGATCTGAATAATAACTGTTGAATCATACGTCTTCAAGACGCTCAAGGTAAGGTGGCGCGAGTTCTGTGCCCTCAACATCGCGATAGGTGTAAAAGGAGACTGATTTATAACGCGAGGAATTGATTTGGTCCGCGCGGCAAGTGTACTGCTGCCTGTTATTAACGGATAAACAGGTCATGTCTTTATATTAAGCGTCGTGAAAAAAGGTTTCGAGTAGAATGGAAAAATCGTCGGTTAACATTTACCATATGAGTGACTGAAATAGACTTTGAACTTTTGTCACAACACACGCCCGTTCAACAAAGTACAGTAGTAAATTCCCGCGTGGGGACTAGAGCTAGCTTTTGGCTATTATGTGACTAGTAGCCTGAGGCAAAAGCATCAAAACGAGTCAATTATCAGGAAAGCAGCAATTAAGCTCTGTTGTTTCGTGAGTTTGGATATTTCAATTGATTGTCGTGATGTCACATATTTCGGAACACAGGTGCGGAGAACAAGCAACTGCTCCGGTTTTTTACTTGGTTAAATGGTCCCTTCTCATTAGCCCCTTTTTAGGAATTAGATCCTTACACCATTTCAACTAGCCTTATTGACAGGCTAAGTTGCCAAAATGCCAGTCAAAGAAATCTACTACTTTGCAAAATGTAGATTCTGCGCAGTACATACTCAGAAACTTTAGTCAGAGGAGATCGTTATGCATTTAACCATTCTACGTTGCGTTCCCGACGCGGTCTTCCGCATTCTGGTGCCGCTGAGAGAACGGATTCTGCGCTAGACACATGTATGTTTGTTTCTTATAAGAACTGTTTGCAGGTCCCATATTGCCTTAACTGCTTGCACTTAAGGTTGAAGTTTCAAAAAATTATATAAAACATTGGTGCTCATCTGCTCAGTTGCAAAGTTTTTGAAAAAAAAAGCAGCACAGAGACAAATGATGGTACCGACAAAGAACAACAGCTAGTCCACTTCACTGCAGGCTGAGTGTAACATAAACGCTAGTTTAAGGATCATAACAAGTTTATATTGTATATAGCTTAAGTCAGGTGAAGACGCGCACCGACGGCTTGTAGAATTGATTCACAGCGATATATTTATTCATTGTTGGATACTTAAACGGAATCAATCAGCACAGCTTGGCTTACGGAGAATAACTATCGTACCTAGTTCTATGTACTACTCTACATAGGTGATAAAATAGAGTAAGTCCAGAAATATAGAGTACATATCAAGGTAGAGCTTTATTGAGATAGAATACCATTTTGTGGGTAGGCAGCTCGTAGGAGACATTTAGAATTCTATCAACTAGATCGATACCATCACTTTTATTGTTTCTATATGTGGATGACTTATTTAGTAGGGCAGCGCCTACAGGGCTGACATGTTAGCTTTTTAACACTGTCGACAACACTTACTTTGATAGGTACTTCAAGAGACAAACAAACACAGGATTTATATGAGAGGTATATCGAGACTGCGTTAAGGGAACGGAATGAATATCTGTGTTTATCATCCGTCATTCGAAATTCGGATAAAGTGGCCGAATTAAGCTTGGAAAATGGAGTTTGCAAATGTCACGGTCTGCAATTTAAGAGGAACGTGAAAAACCTTAAAAGTATTGGTACGGATTTACATTGGTACAGCCTCAGATTTACAAAACACCCCAGGTAAATAAGTCGTACTATTTTCTGAAGGAACAGTAAGGGTATTCAGAGCCAGAAATATTGTCCAGAATCAGTGTTGCTTGCAAGTGCTTTTATCAGATCATAATTTTACAAATTTCGAACCATGGAACGTATGTTAGGTCAGCTACATAAAGACCAAGTTCGGGGTGTCATTGCATAGTTCAATTAAAATTTTTTTTTACTTCCCTAGTTGATATTTAAATTAATCCTTAGGCGTTAGAGTTTTTATTATAACAATGGAAATCTATCCGCCTATTTTATCACACATTGTTGTAACTTTGAGCCGCTGGCAAAGGGCAGGCGAAACGTTATTCAACTGAGGCTTGAATAGCTTTCTGGGAAATTAACCTACAAGATAAACTCATAGCTTCAGCACTTTTTTTTCGCTCATTGGCTAGCCGTTAAGGCATTACAGTTTTTCGGTCTTAATGCCATCGTCGCCCAATGCTATCTCCTGAACTACGCGAATCTTCTTTCTCTCTGAACTATCTCTCACAGCGAGATGCTGTGACACGAAACGACCATTTGAGTTTTGCGTTTTTGCTACTTTGATAAAAGGGATTGTCGGTTCTGTGAAACCGTAATTTTTGGCGCTACTTTATTAAGCGAAATAATAGGTAAAACAACTAGTAGTTGCAGTAGCTGTAATAGCGAGCTTTAGCTTTTCGAACCTGCTGCTGGGAAAGTTATCCGTTCCCGACGTAGTCTGTGAACGGATTTCGATATACCGCAATTTGAGCTTCTAGATATTGCTTGCTTTTAAGGGGTGCCCCCAAATGTAAGCAACTTTAGAAACCAGCTACAAGTATACTATGTATAGAATAATAGCAGACTTACATGACTGCTTAACACAGATGAAGCTATATTTCTGTTGACCTAGCAAAGAAGACAGCACTTTTTCTAGCCACCTATCTTCTTTCAAAAACTATTTACGCACACTTTTTAATTTTCTGTCCTGACTTTTTTTGAACAAGCTATAGCTAAGTTAAATTAGCTGGAGGTATATAATGTTTATTCAAGCATCTAACCCGTAACTACATGCAACTTTGAGCTAACTCTCTATCTGGGAAAAGGTTATGTGAAACAGAGGTCAATGGTAGTTTTTGTGTTACAAAGAAACACTTACTTATAGTGTTGACAATATCAAGCCTCTACAATTTTAGAGACGGTTAGAAATTTGCGTTACCAGATTTTCTCTTTGAGAAAGCAGGCAACTAAATATTTTTTCGTATTTTATCGAACCTTTATCGAAAGATTTAGAAATAGAAAATTTGAAAAAAAACGTTCTTCTATCATGTTTGGTATACTGGGTCAAAGCCGAATGTTCAAAGGAAAACTGAGAGGGAATTTTTTTTTGAAAAAAGTTTTTAGATGTCCATTTTTCTGCATGCGGTGCGCCGCAGTTGATGTGATGCAGTTGTGTGTAACGGGAGGGTGACCTAAAAATTCATGAGCCTAGTCAAGACATGGAAGCAGGCCATAGTATCATTATTTGAAATCTAATATTACCTCAGTGCGATATTGTCTGCCAGCAGGACGCTTTAAGGCTGAACAAGGAACATCGTAGAAACTGTCGTGATCAAAAAGAGAGTCCCACGGTATCAGACAAACAACACAGTCGTGAAGTCTAGTCGGCCTAATGTAAAAAAAAGATTAGAAAGCTCAGTAGAGTTCCACTACGTGCGTCAACTTACATCAGTCAACTAGTCACTATCTTTTTCTATTGTTCGTTTTTTATAACGCTATGTTGTATGGCTATATATGCATGTATGAAACACGATAAAGATACGTGAACTTTAGTTTTGCAAACGGTGTCCAACCAGTTTCTTTGTATTAGGTTTATCTACGATGAGCTAACACGATAAAGCTACACTTATGGAATAATAAGAAATTAGCAGTACATGATTTATGTTAAACCTTCTGCTGAGGAGTAAAACAAGGAGAGAAATTGTGATATTATCACACATACGATCTTCACTAAATTCACTAATAACACTTAAAATTAGAAAATATAGTTGGAATAGCTGACGTCGTGTCTGGAGTTTACGTCGTACGAAAATGAAGATCGTGGCTATGAGAGCTCCTTCAGTTTGCAATGTGTGGACAAATATCGTAACCACGATTTCGTCGTCGCTTTATGAGAACTCCTTCTCTTTGTCTCGAAGTTTATCTTACTCAATTTTTCGTTCAAACCATGCATCCTAGAAGATGCGTGGCTATTAACCGTGGACCCTCAAAGTTCCGTAAGCCAATATTTATTCGTCTGAAGTACGTCAGCTTTATCATAACACACGCGGCACCGTGGCACGCGTGATATAGGTACTCAATCTACGGTCAATTAAATAAAATATCAATTCACTTTAAGTGTTTGCGATTATTTTCAATCGAAAATATTGAAGCAGTATACTAGTTGCTGCTATGAATCTGCGAATTATGCGCTTCTAGACGAAGTTTCTGACAATTTTCATATGCTTTTTTACTCTGTCTTTACATAGAAGAGTATGCCCGGGGAGACAATATCTGATTCTTTCTCTATTTTCGTACGCTATATAAACAGGTAATTGAGCTCATGGAAACATGCTGATTACTTTTTTTTCGTCCAAAACGTTTATTAAGGCGAAGCATTTTACCTTATCAAGCTTAATTTCTATATTGCAATGATCAATTGACTCACAAATTAGCGGCGAAATTAACACTTAATTGCGTTCTATCTGTTGTAGATTTTTGTAGCTATAGCTGCCTCACATTGACCGATCATTGCTTTATGGTTTACCTCGAGTGTTTTTTTCGATACACGGGCCTCTAATCAATCTTGTAAACGATAAGGATGTTTTTCGCAGCGTCCAAATGGCAGGTCACAAGATAATCAAAAGAGCCTCTATAATCGACTTATTCAATTGTAAGTTCATGTTGGCCGTAGGCTTGCATCTGATGCCAAGGCAGGTGAAACATTATTGAACTCTCAGCATCAATCTAAATTGGCGAATAGTATAGTAAAGAAAATTAAAATGATTTCACGCAAATAATTAAGAATGAATAGCATTTAGAGATTGTTTGCTGTGGCAAAGAACACATCCAAATGCTATCGACGAACGAACCTATTAATCAACTCTGATATTGTCCTTTAAGAAGATGTTGGGAAGAAGCAGTTTCCCAAGAGTAAATTCTGTTTATAGCAACGATTTGCGCTCATCTGAGTTGCACCCGTTTCTAACTGGCTGTCATGAAGTTTGCTACATATGATAAGCTAGATCGAAGCTCGGTTTTTTGCTTAGACCATTCGAATAGAGTGGCGTTTTCTCGGAATCGTAATATTCATATATAATATATAATTAGGTACGCGGATTTTTACGGTCGTAGCCTAAAAATAATACTGGATTTGCAAATTCGTTTGCAATCTCCACCACCAGTGCTATCGAACTTTCGGGTTTTCTATTAAACCCCTTATATTAGATGCTTTTAATGCCAGCTGTGTCTGGCTCGTTCTTCGTCTGAATATTTATCATCAACATTGTATATTTCAAGGTCAACAATGGAAGTAGCAAGCTTACGTAACTTGAGCTAGAGTATGTATGTGATTGTGTACTTTTGAAAGTGACGCAGATTTTGTTGTTTGTTGACCATACTATATATATGTACAAGTTTTACGAGTTTGCAATTTGTGATTGCTGCAAAATCCCAGAATGTCTGCTCTATGTATCCTTCACTGCTGCTGCTGCTGCTGCTGCTGTTGGCATCTTATAAGAGTATAAACCTGAAAAATGTAGTTCCACAGGGAACGTCCATAGCGAAAGCCCTATGCTTTGTTCGCAAGTTGCACGGTGTGTGAACGTTTCGTTCGCAAACGTAAAGTTCTGTTTAGAAAATGCTATGGAACGATGCGACGAGGGCGATGTTTAAAGAGCATATGATTCCCTCAGTCCTGCTGTGAACATGGTAATGCGAGAGCGATACGATCTGTGCGCGTTGGTTGATTCTATTTTCGGTGTGTCCAGTCTAATTGAATATGTGTCTTCTAGGAACCCAGACGTCAAATGACAATAGTACTGGCATCGTTTGAAAGTCTATGGTTTTAATACATTAAGGCTTGTTTCTGAAATATCACATTGATTTTATTATGTGACTTCAAAATAATTGCGAAGACACCAGATTATATGATATGTTTATCCGATAAAGTCCTTTGCCTTAATATGTTGTTAGCAACGCTGGTAACAAGCTACAAGGGAATACTGTGACCTCATATACAGATACTTCTTCGCCTAATCAAAGATTAAACTAAATACATTTGAAAAAAAAATTACCTCAAACTACGATAATATGATATCTGTTACCGGATTACATTTACCGGTTAGAATTAAGTTTCGAGCAGGACGTCAGGTCAAGCAAAAAAATTAATTTTGATAAATATTAGAGGGTAGAGGTGTGACGAAAACACTCTCATTTAAACCTAACGCAGCAATGTTCACAAATGCAGCTGCTTCTATCGCCTAATCACAGTTGTCAGACTTTTCTACGGTATACGTTCGAGACAGCGCGTCGTGCTTGATTTTAATATCACAATTATTATTATTATATTAGATCCTTTAGTCTAAAGAAGGAGCTATATAGAAACAAACAATGAACAACGTTAATAACAATGAATAATAATAATAATAAGAAAGTTATAAAAAGATGCATCTTCTACACCGATTCCTTTCACGATTTGATGTATTGTCATAAAGCAATGTAATAATTACTAAAACATCTTAATAACCTGAACAGAGTAATGGGAGGACCGTAGACAAGGTAAACGCAATAGGCCAGCAAGACCTTCAACACAACCGTAGCGATCTAACGAAACTAGTGCATTAGGTGACCAAAGGTGAAAAACCTACCAGGCTTTGTTCCGCTTTAGATTCTCCTGTTGCGTTGCAAAAAGCGACAGGACAATGCTTGCTAAGGTGGCTAAGGTCGAGAGCACAATGTCGACTAGACTACTATGACATTTGCCTGGTACTCTGAGATTTTCATTCACTAAATCCTCAAGCCCGTATTCCTGGATTTTGATAGGAGCCAATTCTATCACACCAAAGCTCGTAGGGCTGGCCAGTAGGTTTGCTCATAGCTCAGTAGGACAAAGCTTATAACTAGCTACTTTTCGCATGTGTTTGACTCGTGCCCTGATCAAAAGCAGCGGTTCCTTTCGTATACACCGTTACTGGATGTTGCTGATTTGTCGAGTGGACTGATTCTGGACAATGGGCCGTTCTGTTTGCGTATGTGCATCGGTTAACATCAATGTGTCATCAAGCGTCGTTGAGCGTTCTCACGCTTTGTTTCACACTGTAGCGCAGTCGTCTCCTGTGCCTGACGATAGCATCGATGGTATGAACTCAAAATATTTTAGTTGCTCGATGATGCATTTTTCTAAACAAGCCTCTCACAGTGTCGTTCTGAACGAACTGGATTCTGAAGCAGTTACGCTAGTTAATGTAGCCCGACGAAGGGCAATCGTGGAGTGGATTAGCAAAAAAAAATTGTTGCCACATGAGACAAAGGCAAGTAGGTCTAATACAGAACTGCCTATTACAAAACTCGTCTCATCTTCAGTAAACATTCGTTGAGCCCATTCACGCCTCTAATCTTCCGCTAAGCTCTCTTATCTATGTATTTCTTTTTACTATAGGCATATACATCTAGCGGGATTAGCTAACTTTGAGCCACCTTCCGATTCAAAACAGCTCCCTTTGTCAACTGTATAGTTTTCCATAGCTTCAAACGGCTGTAATAATTCTTTTTTCGCTAACTTTCCGGCTGGCGGATATGCTATGCCAGCTTATCTTAGCCGCAACAAAGTCACCTATTGCATGCGAAGCGAACATTGCATTAATAGCGACACTGATAATTGAATTTAACTGTACCCAGCGTAGAAATCGATTGCGTATTCTCGTCTCTGTCGGAAGAAAAACAGATAGACGACAAATTGGTTTTTGTCGATCATCATCAGGAGTTATTATTTGTCGATGGAGACTTCTGCTGGCCATATTCGTCTGACGGACGACAATGAGTGGCTGAACAAACGGTGGGCAAATTTTTGTAATGTGGGCATCCCTTTGAGAAAATAATCTCTTTTTAACGTCCATAAGCGGCTTCAGTGGCCGAGATACTAGTTATCATCGCATGTCACTAATATTCATTGACTATTGGATGGTTAGCTAACAAGTATACCTGAATACCTTTTTTTGCTTTTTAAAAAAATAAATACTTATAGTAGAGAATTGCTTTTGTAAAATCTGTCTCCACAGCGAGCGACTTTTAAAGACGTCCTATACTTTTTTTTGAGGAAGTGCGTGACGAGCTTTTTTTACATACATCGAACGGAAATTCATTTAACGTTGTCCAGTGTAGTTACTAGACATATGGTGTCTGCTTATCCTGTCCGCCAAACCTAGAAATACGCACTGAACATAACATGCATACTTCGATCAGTCTTGTATGCAAAGAGCACGATATACTTTCAGTAATGTTCTATGACCTTTTTTTTTGGTGGACGTATGAATTAGCATTCGTTGGAGAATATCAGAATAGCTTTGGTGACGATAGAAGGGTTCCGTGTTTCTGGGGCATATGATTGCTATTATCGCACACTACGTCCCCTGTCTGGCTGTTTCCATTTGCAACGAGACGAGACACTTCAGGTTAATCTTCACCTGGCATCGTCCATACCATACCATACGAAAACGATCAGAAGTACGCGTAAGCAATAAGTTCTTTCGCTGTGTTTTCTCATGTATACGTTCCGATTTCAGCAGCTGGCCCCCTTTCGCTGCGAAACTAAACTACAAGCTGTTTCCAAAATTGATGACGGCCGAGGTGGTTTAACAGGGTTTACGTTACGGCACGGATTGTCGCCCTCTTTCTGATCCGCTCATTTTGTGGTCTTACTGAAACAGTCTACGAAAATGTCAACATGAAAAGGGAAGAAATAAGGTATTCTTTGTAAGGTCTGCAATGGAGAATTTTTAATTCTGTCCTGGCGCTTCAGAGTACCTCACGCAGGGCCTGTCTCGTCCTAATAAGGGATGATCGAATCGAGAGGGAAAATACCGAAAAAAAATTCGTGTCGAATATGTGTTGTTGAAAGGAAAATTGAAAAAGCCTTCTCCTGTGCTACGTATAAAAAATAGATGTTTCAATTAATAAATAAGCAGTTAAATTATAAGCTATTCTTTAAGGATCGAATGCTTTTTCTTCTAATGGGTTAAGCGCAAAGTACGTGTATATTACGTAAAATATGATGATCCCACCTATGTCACTTGAAGAATTTGTTATACTACTGTGGAATGCAATCGGTTAAAACCGAAAGACTTAATTAGACAAGCGTAACTTCGACGTACTTCAACAAGTTTAATTAAAAGTTTTTTAAGCTAACATGTATTGTATGTGGAAACTGGTAGCTTCGCATTTATTTGTGTAAGTTATTTGCCCCAGAATTAAGTTGTTACATATTTTAATGCTCTGAAGTCGCTTTACTGGTGAGGCAAATACTCGAAAATGTTACTGTGCATTATTATATAATTTTGTGTAGAATCCTGCATAGAAGAGATGCAAAACTAGCAAACGCTGTTTTAACATTAATACTACGCAGCCGTCTCAAAGATGTGTTTGTAAAACGCGCGCGCGCGCGCGTAATGCTTTGGTTCTCGGAAAATTTTCTTCAGATGTAAGGCGTATATACATTTTGTGTTTGTTTCTTTCTTACTCTTTTAACTGCCAGAAATTCAAGCGATCACCGAAATATACACAATTTGTGATTAGGTGCAAATGTATATAGTCGACACGGAATCCAGTCTACAAGCCTTCAGCAACGACGCCGGATGCATAAACACCGTTCTACGAACGAGGGATGCATGCAAAAGGATGTTCGAACATGTAGTCTCGGATCATTTCGAAGTAAAGTCATAAACTTCTTTTCTATTTGGTCTACGTTATGCAGGTATAATAAGGTTTCACGTTTTATCCCCTGGCCTTATCTTTAAATTCGAATGATTCTATTCCTCAATCAGAAGCGTGAGGTTTCTGCTTCGGGCCGCTCAGTACCTAAGTCAACTTTCCATTCTGAGAGCACGCCTCTATGTTGGTCTAAAATTAGAAGCTACTATTGTCTATTTCTGATATTGTTTCGGGTGAGCTATCGATAAGGTGAGTAAAATCGATATAATCTTAAAATAGTTAACACTAAATGTTATCACTTTATAAGGTTAATGGTTATAAGATTTTTGATAAAATAATTACGGTTATCGATGAACCAAATAAAATGGCGCTCAGCATGAGGTTTACACGCTACGTTCTAACTATTCATAAGGTAGTTTCTGAGCTGTTCATGGGTCCGAGGCTGACGTACAACTCACTTATTGATTCCAATTCGCGTATTACGATACTATCGATTGTGCAGGACATGCTCTAAATAGAAATTTAACTGAATTCTATGAAAGGTATGACAATTTTTGTTTGCGCAGGACAAAATGGTTCTTATTAGCGTCCTAGTCACCGGTTTCCTCTATATTATTTTCGTTTTTATTTTTAATAACGCGGTCTGGGCTTATATAGGTTATCATTTTATCGATAAGCAAAAACTTTATATGTGAATAAGGTCACTACTTCAGCGGTTTCTACCGAATTGCTCAAGTTTGTCCATCACGGGTTGACTCAGATACGTGACGCTTTAGGCAAACAAAACGAATTGGGTAACTGTTGGGTATAAAACCAAAGTGCCGGCAACATATACTCCCACTGAAGCTCATAGTTTTTGCTATTGCGGTCTGGTAGTGCGCTGAATACTAGGTTTCTTTCTAATTGATAGTTTTGTGTGAAATCATATACAATTCCTTGTTGATAGTCCTTCCTAGTTCTTATAAGGCATTTTCAAGTGTATAAGATTCTTCCAATATCGCTAAACGTAAATCTTCTTTTTTTTTTTTGTTGGTGTATATATGTTTAACTTAACTCTAGGCTTGTGTATACCTGCGAACGCTACTCGACATAAAACTTCGTTCATTACGCCAATCGATTACATAAGTGACTCCTCGAAAGGAGAGAGAGATGACTGTCGTATGGTATAGAAAAAGAAAAAGAACAGTAGCGGAGTGACTTCGAAAGACATTAGAAACAAATCGAAAGTAAGTGTGCCTCAACCCAGTAGTTCACTGAGAATCTAGGAAATGGGTGCGTCTTGTTATATACAGAAGAACGCATGTCTAAAGGAATAAAATTAGAGCCAATAGTCCCCGATAATCCTAACCTTCAACTGAAATGTCAAGTCGTGAGTGACCTATTAAAAACCCGGTTCTTCGTAAGAGCTCTTTCTCCTCTTTATCTCCGGCCTGAGTTAGCCTGCTTGCATAGCCTATATATTCCGAAGAGAGTTCTGCTCTGACACCATAAATTCTATTGAGAGGTACCCATGAAAATGATTATTTATGGACATTTTGTCAATTTCAGTTTGTGTTACTTCTGAAATTTCGTGGAGACATTATGTGCATGAGGATGCTTTTGATTTTTCGGCAACCCGAAGTTCGGCCGGCCTTTCACATTTTGAGCGAGCTAACTTGTAGATTTGCAGCCAAAAAAAATATCTATAAACTAAAGTGCATTTATGCTCATTCGATTTACATTTTAAACTGTTGCCATTGCCAATTCTTAGATTCAATATTCAATGCACGGAGGTAAGATTGCACGACATGCACACATATAGCTACAGGCGATGCTTACATTCTGAAATAAGAACAAATCTTTGAACCAGGTTGGAATATTTCGCAATTCTTGTGGCACAATTCAAGTAATTATGTGTTTCATTCAGAAACATGTCTGTAAGGGCTGCGTTTCTAACATTTTAAGCGTTGACTTGCGGACGAATATGTAACTTAACTTAACCTGATTGGTAAAACAAATCAAATGATTTTTACCCATAAAATTATGAAATTAATACACGAATGAAACTCAGTATTCAACTCTCGGCCTCGGCCGTCGAAGTACTGTCTTCGTGTTGTTCGATTGATGCACACTCTTATGGGTACATCTATTGCAGACAGTCCTGCAATATTATTTAGAGAATTTTCATTCCATCAGTGGCCGTTTCGGGCGCGTAATTCCAGTTCATGTCGCTTACCGTGACACAAAGATAGTACCTGCCGAATTTGCTGAGACTTCGAGACAAAGGGCTAGAAACATAATATTTTTCAGCGATAATTATATGCTCTCTTTTATGCTTATGAATCTGTCCTGCTTGTTATGAGTTAAACGATCGCGTGAAACCGTCAATGGACAGTTGATTTCCTTCCTTTTTTGCCGACTTCAGGAGTTGGCTGGCCTTATGGCCGACGATTTTGAAATAGGTCCCGTCAGCCTAAGCTACAATCACTACCGCCTTGGAAGACATTGCCTGCAATGGTTCGGAGAAGCCAAGATTTCTCCGTATAATACCTAAAGTGTTTACACTGCTGTCACTACTATGGGCTATTGAAGTTGATGGCGCGCAGTGCCAAGAAGAGGAAAAAAGCTGACCCTGGAGATGATCGGCCAAGATCGCGCACGCGCTTTCATAAGTGAGTCCGTCCTGGCATTTGCTCGTAATACTTCTAGCGTCCTAGATCATCACCATCGCAGGACATCCGATGATTATCCATTCTGCGCAGTCGAGAGAATGTAACAAATTAATAATTTTACACACTCATACCGATTGCAGTGTTTCTCAAAATGTGAGGTATTTTCAGGACGTTGAACCTATTAAATGTTATCCTGTGCGTATTAAAATATAATTTCACTTTGGCTCATTACGTGATGTTTGAAATGATTCCAACAACAAGAAGATTCCACCGACACAGACACTCTGATTTAGTTTATCTAATTCGCTAGAATATTCCTAAATATACCATTATCACTTCCAGTTATTAACTACAGTTGATACAACCGGGTATTACGGAAAGTTCACCTAAAAAGTACCAGTCGTACACTTTCTCGATAAGTAGAGCGCTTATTTTGTGTTACATACACGTAAAGACGTCGTATTCTTGCGTTTCGACTCGATCCTGTGTGGCTGAAATTGTCAACGGTGATTCAACCCTGTATCTGCTGGATTCCCATAGGAGATACAGATCATAATAATTTCAATTTACATTCAAATTTCAACTCATTCAAATTATAGCTGTTCCTATTATACTAACAGGACTAGCCTAATCGATTGCTTCGTTGCTATAATAGATTCTGTCGCATATAATGTAAAAAATAAATGTTTTGAAAATACTTTACCTGTAGTCCGGTCTGTTTCGCAATCGAATGTCTCCAGAGAAACATACATAATTATAAAAATACGCCTCCTACATCCCGCCGTTCAGCTTAGCTTGGGTACATCCATCTGTTACACGTAATTCGTGCTTCACGCATCCGAACTTTTCCGTTAACCGCATCTTGTACAGCCACGTTACTTGACGAAGTCACAACTGATAAACAATCAGTTCCATTTCGTGATTTAGAGAAAAAATAGCGCAAAAAACAGATTTTAAATTTGTGCTGCGAGCGTTAAAAAGCAATCAGATTCAAAAACTGAATTTCTGTTATTATTTTCGCCAGCATATAAAGTCGCTGTGTTTCGCAATGCTGGCCGACTCAATTTGTGAGGTCCGTTGACCCTTAAAGTATACCTAGCTTTACCTATTAATCAGGTCGAAAAAGTCTTCAATGTCGTTCTCGATTGAAGGATCGTTAACCTCCATCCGCTAACCCTTCGCAGCGGATTATAGTAAGGTAAAATATTAGCATATTATGGATAATGCCATTATTTTTATTTCTTAAGCTGACTTAAGCATGAGTGAAATTATGAAGGCCAGGTTATATTTATTGCGCATAAACTGTGCTCGATTTCCATTTTCGATGCAACTTTGTTGATGAGCCACATAACGTATCAATTGAAGGTTAGAAATCTGAAATAATACATTGAGTCACAAGTAGAAATACTTCCGTCGAGGATAAGTTGGACATATGATGGAACTAAGATTGGTCCCACTGAATAAATGGAATGGAAAGGTTCAATTTTCTTTCGTCTTTTTCGTTGTGCCTCTTTTATAGTGCAATAAGCAAATGTCCATAGCGAACGATATTTAGACCACTCGAGTATGCCGACACCTGTTGCCAACGTTTTGAAGAATAAACAGATCATTTCTTCTTTGTCATTTGCCTTCTTCACGTCGGGACTAACCACTTGACCAAAACGCTTTTATGTACATGTAGTTAGAGCTCGTTGCTTACAACGACCCATTTTTTCTCTTGGGCGATAAACGACTGTGTCTCGTTGCATGTTGGGATGGGTTGGCCAAATTGGTAAAAGTCTGCGCAACTTAACGTTGCATGCTGATTATTAAAATTAAACCAGTTGTTATTGGTAAATGTCTTTCGCATTCTTAGGCGTGCGTATAGGTCTTGTCTACTTTTTTGAGGTGTGACGTTAGCTCGAGTAAACTTATATTGACATGGTAAGCATTATAAAAGCTCATCGCTATTGCATCTCGTAAAACATATCTTTTCTCCATATCGAAGTCTAGAAGAGTGATTTGTACCGCTGCATTGTCGGCAGAGAGAGTACGTAATAACAGGTGTATAATTTATTCATAATATTCATAATAATTATGTAGCTAACATTTATTTACTTTGCCCAAATATAAAAGCGGCAATTTTCTTAACTTTGGCAAGTTCTAAGAGTAGCCAGTACAATTAAGGCGTAAACAAGTGAACCTACGAATGCTTATGTCAGAAAAAAAAGCCTATTCAAAGGAGTTTATCTATCGTAGCGCAACTTAAGAAATATTAAGTTGAACAGTTGCAAACATCGACTTATTGATATAGCACCCGAAAAGGGGCGCACTTGCGCTAATAAAAAAAATACAGCCTTCTATTTGCCAGATGTATACTACGAACAATATTAAAATCATGTGTCTTTTGGAGAAGGTTATTTTGCCCTTGCTCGAAACAGGCCCTGTTCAAATCAGTACATCCAAAGTTGATATTCCGTAAAAGACAAAGATTACTCCCTTTACGTTACGTTATGTGACTCTACAGGAGTGTTGCACAAAGAAATTGCTATCTGATCGTTATCGTGTCAATGTTGTTGACCTTTGTTTACTGGGCTAAAATACATATGCGGCGTTCAACTAGAATTGCAGGACTCTCTTACGACGGAACGCCACGGATGCGGGTTTCGTGATCAACGCCTTTTTCGCTTTCCACTCGTTTCGATCTTCATTTGAATTACAACAAATTCAGATTCCCTGACTTTTGTTTGCTCTGACGAGTTTTTCTCGTCTACGTGAAAAATAGTCAACAACAATTCAGCAGCTTTCGGATATTCGACCAAAAAATAAATCCTGAAACTGCGGCGTGTATAGATATTCTCATAGCTTTACATTTACTCTAAGTAACAGTGGTGAATGATTTCGATGGCCCTCAGACGAGCGACGCGCTGCGGGGAATCAGATAACGTTACACCGGGACATTATCTGTAGTTGAAGCGCTATACCGTTCATGTCAGAAATCTTTTTAGATAGAAAGTGATGCGAAGGTTTGAGTATTATTTCCCACTCTTAGACGTGCACGGCGGTAAGTAATTATCTTTTACATAAATTGGTATTCGGACTAAAAGTAGCTCCTCGCACGAACGATTTATAGTATTGAATATGCCTGTCAGCGACATTCGGGACATTTGTCAAAGACGTCAAAAAATCCGTCTAGTTATATAGGTTTTCCTACTTACGCGATCCCTTGCCTGAAGAACAATTATCTTCATAACACGCTTAAAAAGGTAGCAAGATAATGGATAGGCTCTTCAAATACACTACATGCAATGGTAAACTCTTGGCTGGCTACATGAATGGGACATATAAACCGGTAAAATACATATTCAATATGAATTCAGACATACAAGTTGTACTACTACCGACTGAAAATCACATGACAATCTTAGCTAGCATATCTAATATTTAACAGTATCAAACTTGTTGATAATTCAGGGAATTCACTAATTGAACTAGTAAGATTCTATAGGCACTGCTGAGACCGATGGCAGTCCTTATGAGGGTTACTTTGCATCTAAATCTGTACAAGTCCCTGATATCGCACACACATATATGTAATTAAATAATGTTTTGGGCTGGCCGCATCGATTCTTTGGACTCTCATAACATTCGCTCGATCGGTCATACAGGCGATAGTAAACGTTTCCTACGTAGTGTACACAAACATCCCTCAACAGAAACCCTGACTCATTTGCTGCAAGGTAGTCATTACGGAACAGCTTGACAGAACCATGATTTTAAACAATACGAACATTTTAGAATGGCCGTTCAGAACTGGCACAAAGATAAAGCACTGGCATTTATAGATTGTAGCAAAAAAAGAACAAGGTAACTATTATTAAAACCACAATCTCGACAAATAAAACACTATCGATAACAACGATAACGGTTAGATAAACTTGAATAGACTTAAGATTTTAAAGCAATTTTTGTCTGACTCTAAAGATTAGTATCTCGAGAAATAGATACTTGCAACACTTATTCCCTTCTTCTTCCCCATATCCTTCTAATATGCTTCAGAGCTTGTTATATACCCATAAAAAATTGGCGGGACATTTCGCTAGGTGTAAGAAAATACTCGGCAATCGGAAAACTGTATTTGATTAACTTAATGTTCAAACGTTATTATAGATGTTTTTAAAAACGATATAAAGCAATCTAATAAATTGCTACTCAACGCTAATAGCTTACAGAGAGCGGCTCTGAAGTTCAGAACCACACGGTTTCGTTTGCTCGTTTTCTGGGAGTGAAAAATCTGGCCAAAGAGAGTGAATACGGCTAATGTTACCAATCAGACCTAATAATACGTGCCTCTAAGTAAACACGTAGTGGGCGTCATCATATAGATTTCTTACGGTTATTATTATTAACAAAAAAAAAAGGTGTGGCAGGTATGTTTGGCGCATGAAAACAAGAAAATATCACAGTGATGTTGAATCCGAACACTCATTGCTTGCAACGGCGATTGTACACTTAACCTGAACACGGTACCCTACAGTTACCGTTGGATCTCAGGAACAATGTAACATAGGTACGCATTTCCTGTCACATGTCCTGAATAAATTAAATACTACGTTAGTGTAAAATGCATGACGTAATCATATAATAAATATGCGATTATATATATATGTATGGATATTTTTATGAATCACTGAACATGAAATTGATGTTTGTTACGGTTTGTCTATTTATGTTTATTTAGGGATGTAATTAGTAGACAGTGTCTTGCAATAGCTTAAGCTATCGTACCCCATAAGTCGTAGCCGAATGCGATCTATATAAATCACAAACAATGCATTTATTAATCATCATTTATTCGTTTGCAAATCTGATAGAACCGTATATATTTATCCCTATATGGCTTTTTTATATAGGCGTGGGAAGATCACTGGGCGTTACATGAAAATTAAAGCCGGTATCTTTCGTTTACAATTTTGCCACCCTATGAACGAAGCCATAGGAAATTAACTTCACAATAATGTAGAGCCCGATTGTTTTTTCAAAATCTTCTCCATACAAAATATGGATGCTGAAGTATTTTACCCCTAGCAGAAGAACGCTACGCTAGTGAACATATTTTTTCTATTGAAAGAACCCTTGGTCGACATTCGACCGGAAGTGCCCCGTAGCTATCAGCTTTTTGAGAGTCGGGACTCGACACGGGAATCATAGGTGCGCACTAGCTGTACCTTCTCCACACGTATTTCTCCAGTTTGGCAAGAAAAATCTCTTCTCTTCACCCTTACGCCGATTAGTGGTCGGATAAGGTCTCAGGTCGCGCCTAGCATTTTTCGTGCGCAAATGCATATTCTCTATATCACACACTTCTATACCTCAATATAAGAGTTTATGTTACTTTCGTACTCTTATGCACCGCGCATTTACCACCCTTTAAGAAGACCGGACGTCAATCGATTTGTTGCTTACGTATAAATTCGTTATATACGTCTACATTCTAAAAATAGATATCTCCGTAAAAATTCCTTCTACATAACAAATATATAGCCTTCTACCTGTGGGAAAGATTTATAAACAAAATACAAATTCAAATCGTAACAAAGTAATACTTGATAAAAAGCAATTACAAGGTTTTACGACGACTCATACTAGATTACTAACGTTTTGAATCAAGGAGCGTTGTAGCTTTTTTTTTTTAAAGAGACTGAATTAAGTCAATATAAAACAGAAACTATGGCCGTAATCTCAGATCTGACGGGGTTGCTGGTATTCAACTATGGCCGTTGAAACTTGTGCGTGAAGTCAGCCAATTGGTAGCTTGGTTTAGAGCTCCCTAATGGTCACAGTCGATGCTTAAGCTCGTGTCGACACAATGCCCTTAGTGCGGCTGTATCTGCGCTGTATAGGCTCAAGCGGAAAAATGCTGTCACAGCTTCGCAGCAAAGCTGATCAGGCGCCTAAATGCTTCCTGATGTTCACTTTAGTGAGAAATGTCTGTATTGCGAAAAACAGACTTACCTGTGACTCTGCTTCGAAGAAAAACCAATATTATTCAACCGCCTATTATCAAAGTAAACATTTTTTGAAATTCAAGATTTTATTGGAGTAAAAAAAACTTCAGTATATTAAGGTAGAGGCCACGATGAAGCCCTGCATTAGTTTCCTTTTTGCTACTGTTTCGATCTTCAACGCCTATGCACGTAGAAGGTTTCATGTAAGCGATATGGTATATATTTCGCATGCCCTCGTTTGCGTATATGTCTATTATTTGTATTATATTTATTTGCTCAGGATGCTACCGCTCCTCTCAGTAAGAGGCCAAACATTAATCTTCTGTTAGCCTTCTAAAAAATACTACTATTTATGCATTATATGTTTTTTGTATCATCTATATAAAGCCTTATATAGATGATACGATCTGATCTAAAATATTGAAGAGTGGAACAATGGCTAATTTTCGAACTGTCGAACATATCGACCTTTGTCGCCGATAAGGAAGCTTATGATTGCTGGACGACCTCTGTAAAGTTTCGCGTTGCCAAGCGAGAAAATAGTCGGTGTTTTCTCGTAATATATCGATTGCGTCGATCCGGAAAAGTTGGTTTCGTGTAAAATCCTTCAAGTCTTCACACTGCGTCCAAAGCTATGCGTTGTTGAACCCTATGGCGCAGAGCATCAGAAACAGGTAAGAAACTGATATAGCTTATTATCCTTCGCGAAAGTGACTTACACACGTCTTTTTGGTACTGTCATCTTGACGCTGTACAGTGACATACTCCAGGTTCCGGGTGACTGGTACGGCCAGTACGCAGGGATAACGCGTTCTTTATGAGAGATTAGTGCAAAAAACTCCACTGATTTATGAACATATACAAAGATATGGCAATAATCTAAACAAACCCACTTGTTAACGATAACCTACCTAGAACTGTATGAAGCCTCACTGTTCCTTCGATATAATAACGATACGACAATGGAAGTACGATATGTGATGTTGGTTTTTCTAGCGATTATAATTGAGACACTGTCGTTTTATCTAGCTTATTGCTCGATACCGTTCACACGGTTCTATAGCTATGTCCTATTTCGTATTCCCAAAGAGGTCGCTATGGGTTTCAAGCCATACTGGCTTCTACACGCCAACCAACTAATTCAGTATACTGCGTAGTGAATCATGGGCGACTAGCCATATTGTATGGCTAAACCGTTCGTTACCGATATACTAGGCGGCCATTGATTTTGTAGCAGGTATATATATATATATATTAGTGACCTAATTAGGTTCTGAGATCTGTGATGCCTACCCAATACTAATGGTGGCCTCGATTCCGTTGTTAGAATTCTATAAGATCATGACCAAATGATTGATAGAATTCGTAAAAAAATTTTTTTTACTACAGACCATGCGCAAATGATCACTTTGCGATTTTGAAGTATTTTGTTAGATGAGTTCCTACGATATTAAGGAGTTGTTTTGGTATTACATTTAAAAATTGCTCTGTGCTATATTGTGTACGTGGTCATAGTCAATGTGCTACGATGGCATATTGGGTGGAAATAGAAATGAATACTTAATTTATGATTACCTGTATGCTTGTATATAAATATGCCTAGCAACGCTGAATAAATACCTATACGCCTAGCAACCCTGATACTTACAGTTCATAGAAAACATCCCCCTTGTCGTAGACGTCGTATGCTTTTTCGCCGATATTGCGCTCTTTTGATGCTCAAACAAGCTTGAGTCGGGCCAATATAAGCTGTATCCATATCAGAGTATCCAAACTATGGCCCGGTCAAGCAGTCAAATGTAGGGTGAGAATATCCACAGGTCTGCCAAACTGAAACCTCAGCAGTTGACGATTACCAACCATCCGGCTGTGATAAGCTCAGACTTTTTACCTAATTCTTTGATCAAAAATATTTAAACAGCAGGACTCATGATACTTCCGCAAAATGTCCCGGCCGAAGTGACCGGGTTGTCAAGAAAGTATTGACCGTTCTTCAAGCCAGGTGGCTTCAAAGTCATATATCTCAAGTCGCGTCGGATCGGCGATGATCGAGAGCTGTCATTTGGCAGTAATAGAACTGCTGAAATCGTCAATGTTAATCTTCGGATAGTACTTTGAACATGAACATAAGTGAACTTTTTGCGAAAATTCGCTGTTTTTACAGATTTTGTTCAGTAAAGGCTCAAATGCTGCCCAGGCCCACCAGATAAAAATTTGTGCTCATCATGATCAGGATGCGTTGCTAGAAATGGCCTAATACTGATTTTGTGACTTCCGTTGGGTGATTTCGATGTGAAAAATGCACCTCATAATTGCTGACCAGTTACGGGAAAAAAAGTTGCAAGAAAATTGAGAAAGGGTGACGCGTGGATAACGAAATTACACACAGACTGAACACGCACTACTAAAAAATCCTGAATCATCTGCAGGAAGTTAGCTATTTGATATTGAACTGAAAGTGCCAGACCACATACATCTTTGCATTTTAACGTATCCATTATATAGCCTGAATCTTGTATCATCAAGCTATCATTTTTTTGCTATCTGCTTATTTTTTTTTAATGGTGTTAGTCAACGAAGTTTTTTGTTTGGAAATCACAGAAGTTCTATAGGGATGAGACTATCGTGTTACCAGAATAATGGTAAAAGGCTATTGACTGTAATAGTTTTATATATCATATTAAATTTAGTAGTGTATCATTTATTTAAATGTGTTATTTAAAATACCACTAAATTTAATAATACATTTGCTTCAATTTAGCTTTAAAACGGCCAATACCTTTTCGGCAGCCCAATGTTAGTACTTTCGGCGCAGCTCATTTCCTCTATCAACTATATTCATCAAAGAGTTGTCCCAAGCGAAGTTAGACAACAATGTGTCCTTTTTGCAATTCTTGTAACCGAGTCTCCTGAAGGCGAAACAGAAAATGACATCTGTTATTTTAACGAAATGGTGGAACTAATACGCGGGTTCCAATACTCCAACCCTCCAACGCTACTTTATCTCTCTCTCTCTCTCTCTCTCTCTCTCTATATATATATATATATATATATATATATATATATTCGCGCATGGTAAAATTAACAAGACAGTTGCAAATGTCCTGGGCTCATGTAAAATGACCTGTTTTTCGAGGTTATATTTGGAAATCGATTCAGGCAACATGGTGTACAAGCGCTACGAAGTAGGTTCACACTATCGTGCGTTTGATCGAGGCCAAGCACAAACAGCTCAAAAAATCAAACATCACCTCACTCAGAAACGTTTCTGGATTGGATGGCCAAAGGAAAAAGCACACCTAGATGGGAAGCACAGCCAATACTATTTCTTTATTTATTTGGGATCTTTTCACTTTGAAGTGTATTTCATGGTGCTAAAGGCTTAATGCAGCCTCAGTTGACCTTCATCGGCATTTCAGTTACATAGGTCGTATAGCTAGTTTTCACCCATCGGTGCGTGAGTCCGTGACACTTAGAGCGTTTACCCAATTTCTAATATTATAAGGTAGTTTCGATTCTTGCGTCACCTCGTACACTGCGCAAAACGTTTTTTTAGATTTTTAAATATTTTTTTAAATTTTCCTTTAATTAATCCAATAATAATAAAAATAATTATATTTTTATTTTTCAATATCCCCTAAATATCAACGTTAACAGAAATGGCGCTGATTACTCACCCTGAAGTGTACTTTTTATTCAGAATAGCTCCAAGGAGCCTCGATCGTTTGAGACAAGCAATTTCATCTTGACCGTGCCTCACAAACTACCAAGCCGGCGACGTTAGCGTTCATTAAGACGTTATACGCACTCGTACGTATACGCACGTAATTACAGCATGCGAAACCACTAAACAAACAAGCTAGTAAGATCATTTATTTAGTAGTTTTCCTTACTTACGACAACCACATTGGGATCAACAGCCCAATTCATCTTTGTAACCCAGTTAATTCCTTATGGTCATACATGACGTCTACATACGTACGCAAGCGGGTGTTCCTTGATAGCGGAAGCCCATATAGAAAATGACGTTGTTCTCGTCCTGCTCGACAAGCAATTTAAAATAAATCTCGAATAGAAATTGCCGTAAAATAGCAATCCAGAAATCATTTATCAGCCATAAAAGCAGACAAGGCATTCTCAGAAAAACGCAGAAGACTGTTGAGCATTCCTTTAGGTCGTCCTCAAGACTGCGTATTTCTAAAACAAATAAATAAATAAACATAGTTAATTACACTTAGTTAGCGAGCTATATATCCGTTTAAATTGCAGAACGGTATGTGTCTACAAAGCAACAATGCTGTAGACGAAGTGAAACTGTTCAAAGTACCACCGTACTTGTCCTTTATTTCTACGTCGTACTTTATTAATCGAACCCTCCTTTTCCAGACGGGTTTGCCTAATTGGATTTTGCTTGCCGCTAAAATCTACACACGCTCGCTGTGTACGTGCCGCAGAGTAGCTACAATATAAAAGCGGAGTAATTAATTAGAGAATTGAAAATAACTCGCTTCAAAACAAAAGTAACGAGGGCGCATATTTAACAACAAAGGGATCCGTTTATTATTATTGAAGAATGTAACGGTTAATTTCTTAATTAGTTCTCTGCGATCCAGTGCTGTGGTTGATGATGACCGAAATGAGGTGGCCTCATTTCGGTGATGTTCTAGCTCAATGAGTAATAACGGTACCTCCTGAACGCATATTCGAATCTCTCTGTTTTGATTTGACCTTTCTAACCGCTGAACAGTATAATAGTTAGGAACTTATTATACTTAGATATGATCTGAATATAAACAATAGAGGATTTGACCAATAAGATATTAGTAATCATATGCCAGAAACGATTGGGGAGTAAGCATTCTATAGAATGTGTATCTATTCGTGTTCCGGTACCATGTTCCTATACGTCAACGACATTGTCCGAGTGCCATGAGAGCGATGCCCTTCATTGGGTCTCTTAAAGCCACAAGAGATGCACACACAGAAGCGATAAAGACTATTGACGTGCTCGAGATATTGTGGAGTAAGAGGCCTACAGCAGGAACAAAGGGGGCGTGTAACATAAATGATGTATTTTCTTCCCTTCTGGGGCCACCAGAACAACCAAGGAAGAACTATGGCTAATGCTATTTTCTTCTCGATTTGTTCCTACTTAATTTAAACCGAATCTGCAAATCGCTTGTCAATCCCATAGCGAGTGCAAGCATACCAAAAGCAATAGACAGAATTTCGGTAATCCGTTACAAAAAGGAGTGCATGTTATTTATTTAAAACACATAATTTGTAAACGACTGTAATATTTGAAATAGATTATTTCAAATATTACAGTATATAATATATGGCCGGTATAATTGGTGCAATTATATGTATATATATATATATATATATATAATTGCACCAGTTATATTGTAATATGCACCGGTGAACACAATGATTATAGCAAATTTTGGCGACTTTGGAGTGAGTACAAGATGAGGTAGACTGGGCCATTTCTTTACCCAGATACGGAAGCGATACCACCTTATAGCAATGAACACTAGTAGTCAGAAAGAAACCATTTTGCCTTAGCAAAATCAATCGACCGACCCACTTGATCTACCCAAGGTAGCTAAATACTTGAGGCAAGGTATTTTTTATTGATATATATATATATATATATATGTATATCATTAACTTAGATACAAAATATTACCCCCTGGGTGAGCCGCCGTTATTGCTCAAGCTCGTATTCCTTCAGATTGAAATTGGCTTACCGTTTTGGTGAGCTGTCGAGCATCTGTGTATTCGCCAGTCGGGATAGAGCAAATTGTGTATAACAATAGTGTCTATTGTGCATGGTATCAATACAAATATCAAAAACATATTATATAAAAAAAAAACAGTACAAATCCCATGCTGACTTTTAAAATTTGATATTACATAGTAATCTTGTAGGCAAATTGTTATTTAACCTGCCCTTCTTTTCGTATTGAAATTCATACGACGCTATGGTTTGTCCGTAGACTAGTCTGCCAAAATAGTTTACCAGTAATACATAGGATTATAAAGAAGTTACGGTTATCTTACTGTAATGATAGGACGCTACTCATAAGTATTAATAAAAAGCAAAAAACAGAGCAGCCATAATTTTGAGCACTACGAATTCGTTACTTAAGCACACATATCGAGTAGAATGTCTTTAATGGGATGTAAACCAGTAATTCTTCAACTTTTAGTGCCAAGGGCTTCACTGTCCAAGCTACCCAACATTTTATTCTAGGAACTACTCACAAACGCTGGCCAATTCTGATGAAAATCAAGTGTATGGCTTCTCTGTAATAGTTCCAGCTGGCCTTAAATCAAACTATTACAAATAACTGGTATTTGTTCTACTGATCTAAAGTTAATATACGAAGATTAGCTTCTGATCGTCGACACCAATGCACATCACGATATTAGGATCAAATTCCGTAAATTGTATATATGGGAAGTGTTTCTACGCCTTAACATAAAATGTAAAAGCTAAAATGATCCTGGTGATTTTTTAGGGAACGTTACCCGATATTTTGCTAAGCCAGAATATTGGCCATTGAAACCACCAAACAGTGAAAGGACAATGCCGAAACCATTGGAGTAAGGTATCATAACACAAAGCAGCCTAATACAAAATCAAGACAAATCGTCTGTAGAAGAGAATCAACATTTCTCTCTAGTTTTTTTTTTGCCTAGCAGTCCTCGAAACGACCGTGACCCCTTATATTTACGCTTTTCTTATTGAAGGTAGTGCTCTTCCCGGCTTAATATCGATTTGACTAAGATTATTTAACCTGTTTACGGAAGCCGTAGGTTTTTAGATGGCGAGAGAAGCTTTCACTGGAAAAATACGTTTGACGTACACGAATAGATAAAACGAAATAGATAATCATATTCATTTCGAGGTTTTTAAAGGGTAAAGGTAGAGGATGTTAGGTGATTGTTCCCTGGCCCTTTTAGAAGTACTTTAGATGACTACGTTGATGACCTTCTCTCAAATGTCGACTGTACTGAAATGTCCTCGGCAGTGGCAATGCCACATATGACAAGATGCTCTCCCTGCGGAATGTAATACCGAAAAATGGCTTGGATGTCCCTTTACTACCATTGCGATAATGATTACACTTCCCAGATCGTTTATGCTGCATGTGATATAGGTCAGATATTGACCAATTTTTGGTATTGTTTGGCTAGATATCTATCATATATAAATACTACCTTGTTTTCTTCTAGAAAACGTGAACCTGTGTACGCTTGTACAAATCACTAGTATTTCACAATCAAAATACAAAAAAAAGAAACAAATCAAAATCACAAAACAAATAGTATTATACTGCTGAGCAATGTAGGAGCTTCATTGATAACTGTTTAAAAATTTTTCTTTCTAAAAGAATTTAAATTTTTCTTTCTAAAAGAATTACGGTAAACACCTTCTCTAAAGAGGAATGCCGTTGGGGTTTTCAAGAATTTATCTAATCTACTTAACTGGAACGAGCTGGTTTCATATCGCATTACTTTATGTACATATAAATAGAATGCTGCAATTAATCAAGGGCAAGTGACAGAGGTGTTGCTTTGAAGCATATTGTTTGTTTCCCAAGTCTTTGGACACGTAATGCTTTGCACACGTACTTCAAACTATAAAAGAAAAACGCAACAAGCCTTTTTGGCGTGCTAAGTCATATCTACTGTGATACATAAAAAGGTAAACAATTCTCTTTTGATTCAGTTTGGTACTATGCAGGTCTAAGTCCGTTCTAAGGGTATGCTAAACGGTCCCTGAGCCATGTCCGAGAGATTCATTTGTTCTTCGGTTTAGCAACGGAGCTTCACAATTAACGATCCATCAGAATTTCAGTAAATATGATGAGTTTCAATCGATTCATTTGTCTCGTCGAAGTTCAACCACCTGTCAAACTTGAAGGAGCAAGAATAGTTTTATTCTTGCTTAAACTTACCTACATATTTCAAATATTGATTCTCAGTATCGAAAATGGTTGATCGAGGTTTTGCCCAGTGTACGAACTAATGCCAGAAAACCTTACCCGGACACATTTTATTTCGAGCGGCAGTAACTGAATTTATATGGCCAAGTATTTAAATACATTGCCTCGTAACAATTCCGATCGACACCTCTTTTGTCGTGCAGTCACGCATCAAGATCCTCTGTACAGCGTATGTGGTTTAGGGTGATTGGCTGGATTGGGCCCTTACTATCGGGAGATTCTATTCAAAGTAAACATTTTTCTTTAAAATAGAAATATTTTACGGTAAAAGAAAAACTGATACCGCTTTTGCTTGGCATAAGAGTGTTTTTTCTGTTTGGTTGTCCGAGGCAGTGGCCTTTTTTAGATGGGTGACGTCCAACTATTTGCCCTTGGTCTGGGTCAAACATATAATCGAGATTTATCTAGTAGCCTCTGTATACTATATTCTTTGATAGCGTTGAATAGTATGTCCACCATGTAGTGTGCAGAAGGCAACAATAATTCCAAGCGGCTTTTGTGCATTTAGCTTTACGGCGTATTATCCTATTCAGATAATTCTGATATGGGCGAATATTATTTGGAGAAGTCTTTACATAAATTTTAAAATTCGTAAATAGTAGGAATACATCTGTATATAGTATACATCTGTCTCGTCCAAAGCTCGCAGAGCTTCTGTAAAACCAGATGAAAAGACTCCTCTCAAGTCTCAACATATTGTCCATGGTGTTTGCTGTAGCTTATTCCAAAGTCACCTGGTTTTTAAACCGTCTCACGCTGAGCAGAGATTTATAATCTAAATAAGAGCTCATATTTTGTACTCTCGCCCTCTCTCTCTCTCTCTCTCTCTCTCTCTCTCTCTCTCTCTATATATATATATATATGCTTTATTCGCTTTTTTGACTGAGATTGAAGCACAGACAGATATATACACATAGCAAGGCAAAAATCACTTAACATATTTGTATTACATGTATATTTTATCCATTATATAGATGAAAAATTTAAAGTATCATGCGGTTTTTTGCAAACGAGGATTCTAAGATTTTTGGTAGTTTGAATATGGATAGTGGAAATTTATCTTAAACAAACGAGTCATGCCATATAATGGCTATAGAAGACGCTGACTTCGCCATGCAAACGAACGCATTCTATTTTAGATCATAATACAATAATGTAGATATTAAAAAACATATGTTTAATTGAACAACGTACTTAACTTGCAACAGTGCTTAAAAAGTGCTCAACTTGAACTTGAAAAAAAAAGTAGCACCAAGGGGGAAAGTGACTGCTGTATAACTCGTGGATGAACATATTTCAAACAGGATACAATTACTTGATCATTGTTTATATAGCATCTTTTTTTTATCCCTATTACGCATTTCTTATTGGCTATATTTGTAGAGTTGCTGGCTCATTTTGTTCGATCTTAGCAAAGATCGGCAAAATTAGTTAAAATTATTATTTTAACTAATCTTGCCTAAAGATTTGTATAAAAAATATAGTACGAACGAGAATACTTCTACTGCTTAGCCCCCTTCTAGTTGGCTATGCTCTGAAAATGTTGACTAGATTCAAAATTAAAGTTATTTTTTTACGATATTTTCGAAATACATTTATAGAATCACTATCTATAAATGACCTTTCTCACCTTTGTTTTGACGGAAATTGATCCTTTAATTATGGACCTTTAAACGTCATCAGATCGAGTACATCGTAAAGATAACTTCCTGGTGAGGTTGACGAGATGCCAACCAATATTTATAGCTATATCGTAGTCCTTGCGTCAGAGGCTGAGATAATTAGGCTGCTGAGTTATATATTCTTTGTCAGAGGCAGCCAAGGTACAGTAATACTATGACGTACTGCAAATGTTCGAAACTTGAAACATAATAGGCCGCCTCTCAGCTGGCCTGTTTCCGTAGTATCAGAGTTTCCAAAATCTATTCAAGGAAGCTATCCACATAAGCAATTAAGATTATGTATATATATACACGTACAAGTTATACAACTTTGTCGTATAACTTCACGTGTATAAAGTTCCATCAGGTATTTTATTCCCAACTTCATCTTCGCCTTAACAACTCTGATGCAAACATAGCGGTATAACCTTCGTGTAAACTCGTACAACTACCGAACATTAGGTTTGGCTTTTTTTCTCTCTTGCGACTTTTTATTTTTTACTTCGTAATTACTTCGTCCTTTACATGTACAGCTCTGGTGGTAATTAAAGTTGTTATACCACTATGTCTACTTTTAATTAAACAAAAAAAAAAGTGACATTGGACACGATACTGGTACTACCTTTCTATTTAAAGTTTATTCAATTAACGGCAATTCGTTAAAAATAGATCAGCGTTACCCGATGAAGTGCGACGCCTAAAGCAGGTTGCGTATATTTACAATGAACAAGTGAACTATCACCGCCTACGGTGATAACGATTTTTTAATGTAACCTATACAACACCAGCAACAAATAATTCTTTATTTATTCTACAAATGTTATTATGTGACAGATAAAACCGTAGCCCCGCATATACTTTTAATGTCTGCAAATACACTACTTATCATAAATAGTAAAATATTGAATGTCTGTTAGCCTTGTTGTTTTTAGAGGAATAAACCAGTCGAAATGAAGCATGTATAGGTATACAACAATCGCTCCGAGAATTGCGGGTTGTTTGAAGTTCTGCTCTACCAGCTAATGCATATAATACGGCCAATAGACAAGATTGAAGATTCCAAACATTAGGGGAAAGCCAAGCCGAGAGACACGGTCTACCCCTTTCGCTGTCCGTCGAAAGAACCGCTCAGCCTCTTTCGCCGACGCCAACTGCCGGACCCGCGATCGGTCAATACGCTGCTCCATCTGCAATGTAAACACACTGATACCGTGTTTTTTTTATAGTCATAGATGGAATATCATCAGATTTAATCTATCTTATATAGTTTCAAGCTTACAAATAAATACTTCGAGCATTGCTTTAGAGGGCTAGTCGCGTCCGCTTTCTAACCTAGTTTATCTCACGCTTCTTTAGGCGTAAAAGGCGTATACGTTAGCACTGTACCATTACGAGAACGATAATGATTGCTTTGAAATTAAAATAATATGGATGTTATCGCAATTTGCATTTATACAAATAACAGCGTCTCTGGTTGACAGGTAGATACCGCTGGTTCTTTTTCGTGCTACGCGCTCCATATGGACAATTGAACAAAATTACAAAGATATCGGCAATGAAGAAATTGCATACTGTTACTAAACGATTGATAACAAATACGAAGCTGGTGTGCAAATTATATGTGAAACGGTAAATGCGTTTGTACTTCGCCATTAATCGTTACTTGCGGTAGCTCGTGGGGTCCTTATGCAGAGAGGTCTGTAACGCAACGCTACGGCAATAATAACAATGCCAGATAACGATACATATCGTATTTACGCGAGGAAAAATATGTACTAATTCCAAATAAATTTCCAAGCTGTTGATGGATCTGCAAAATCCTAATACGAGTTATTTTGCCTTTTTCAGAGTTTCAGTAAATAACCTTCATGTGGATATGTCACATAAACACACCGCTAATATGCTGTATAATTTCGCCTGACTCAAGGGACAACATGAGAATCGTATTGTATTGTACAGGCATATTATATAATCGACGTAGCTCATCAGATAACCTAATTCAGGTACTGTTCTGTGTGTCGTAGAACGCATAGCTTTCCTCGTTTCTCCTGTTGCTTGCGGCTAGGTTGTGTTCGCGTCCTTAACCCTAGAAAGCAGGTACGTGTAGCAAATTAGGGAAGTGCGTTAAATTATCCTCTGATATTTTTCGACGGGGTCAAAACACGGGACGAACAAACGAAAACGTTTAAGGTGGGCGACTAAAGGATCTGTAACTTGTACGGTTATAGTTTAATTGAACATGTGTATGAATGTAAGCAGAGCTGATTTGCTTGAGGCCTGTAAGCGTTTTCCTAGAAATAAGGTCATTTACACAAATTTTGACGCGAGGTAGACCTAAAGAATGAATTGATACTATTTTAATTCACTGGCGTGACAAATGTACCAACTGATAGAAATGACACATTGCAGCTATTGTCAGTTTTTATATTTGCAGTCGTAGTAAACAAAGAAGCGGGAGTGATGGATACATAATTCAGTAAATCTATCGTTAGCTGTCTTCTTTGTCGAACAAGCGGAAATTAAAAATCAAATTGCGAATAGTACATCAGCAATTCCACATATTATTAGTAGCGCGATCAATAGAAGTATACCGATTTTTCGTCTTCCGATTTATTTCGAAAAATGAAAATGAGCGTTATCCGTATGTTGGCGGGCATCTTTTAAACTTTGGAACTTCGTCACTTGTATACCCTTAAATCCTAATAATACCGAAACGATGCATGGGATAGCCCAACGGGAGATGAATAATAACAACATAAACAAAGAAAGAGGTAACATTAGCTTTCGGTAATAGCAAAATAAATGTAATTAACAATATTTCAAATTCGTAATTCGATAATGAGTCGTGATTTTCGGTTGAACAAGCATCGAACATTGAGAACGCTGTCTTTGAACATTCTGAGACAGATCCTAACATGGCAAACTGAGTGTACTTAACGGGATGCAAACAGTTCGTCAAAAGACGGTCGAAGCTTTAGCAGGTGACTCCACGCTGGACTACCTGCGCGTATATCAGAGTTCGAAGGCTTGCATAAACGCAACTCGCGTCAATCATTCGATTTCTAGCTAGTCCATTTTAAAACGTACTTTTTGCAATGGTATTGCATCTGGCTAATGATACGCGTAAAGCTAACACCTAAAATCTGATGGTTTACGTTTAAAAGATCTGCCAAACTCCCATCGGACAGTGGCGTGCCGTTTGCAGATCATCCCTAATCCTCTAAAGCAGACTCCATGGATGGGGCTCGTCGGTAGCGATGAACCAGCTAAGACGGGTGGTTTGCAAGGCAGCTCCGGAGGCGTTAGTTACAATGCTAGCTATTTACCAATTTGAAATACTACAGTTTGTTTAATTATATCGAATAAAAACACTTCGAGTGCTGATGTGTTGGTTTCAGTTAAATATTTTCTACGCTACTACAGCTGTTCCGGTTGCCCCAAGCTATCCCCCTGTTTTTCCCCATAGTAATACATATGTAATTAGATCAGGGAGATTGGTGCGGGGATGAAAAGCGATAGGCTGATCATCACAGGCAAAACAGGGGTACGCTAATAGCTATATGGACGTAAATATAAACGCAAATGGTTAAAGAACTCTTAAATTAATTTTAAAAATAATAGTATTTATTATCATTTTTTATGTAAATAAAAATTAAATCCAAAAAAAAATGGTTAAAAAACGCGAACATCTTAATGCGTCCCGATGCACACTCGTGTCTCTGATGTTGTGACTCTTACTGGTGAAAGCTCTAAGAGATATTCGTTTGCCCTATTTGCTCTTTAGCGTATTTGCCGGCCTTTTCTTGCCTAACGACATCATATAGATGTCGGTAACACGCGAGCCCTGTTCTGGGCCTTATCGCCTTCCAGATACCCTTCAAACATAACTCAGTAATTTTCTTAGTCAGCTTTCAGGTGAACCGTAGCCAATATGTACATAATGTACAATACATTCCAACGACAACAACATAATATAGACGTATACTCAAGACCTTTTCCAATATTCAGCGTAATTTCTCCGGGTGTCCTATTGTTGTATAATAAACTATTTGTTAACAAAAAAAGAAAAACAACAATAGCTCGATTTGTTTATCCAGCAGTACAGACAAACGGTACACTTGAGGTTATCACATTTTTCGTTACATTTATTATGCCAGGCTACAGTATGAATTACGTATTTGACCTGTCGTTTTTGTACTTTCCGATCTGCAGATGATGGTACTTTTACTGCTGCTGGGAAATAATCTTACACAGCAATCTAAATGTCAACTACAATTGCTTCGCCGGCAGATGCCTAAAGCTAATATGATAGTAAGTTAAGATGATAATAAGTTAGTCAGACACAAGGAGCCGAACGAGCAAATTACTACAAACCCATATGCGTTTATTATGCCAGATTGCTACTTATTTCATTTGTTATTTTTGTAAAATTTGGTCAAATATTATGTTTACTGCGAGCACTAAAAGTACAACAGGATACAGAAATACGCTTGCTTTCCACGTCGTGTGTCTTTAAACTCGGTGTTACAGCCGTTCTACTTAAAGGCCTGAATTACTAGTCATGTTATGTACGACAAAACATTTGCACATTTGGATAAGAACCAATCCAGGAAGGAACTATTCTAGCAAAAATTGTGGCTCTCACGGCTAGTGTCAATAATAGAGTCCCGCTTTATGATATAACAAGTCTTCGGAAAGAAGTAGTTAGCAGAGGATAAGGTAAGTTGCAATTCACCTCTGCTGCTGACCTCGTTCAGAGGTACTTTAGGCCATAATCTTGACAGCCTTGATCTTACCTACGAATTTGTGTGAAATGAAGTTACTAACTAATGATTCAAACGAAAGCACTTACTTTCGCGAAACAGCACAAGCTGTTTCCTCTTTGTTAGGTAGCCTTCTGACAAATAGTTGTAATAAGCGTCGAATATATGCCGATTTTTCTTTTGTAGTTGTCCATTAAAATGGTTCTAACACTCACCGTGAAATGTGCAACGTCATCGGGCACGATGGGTGAAGGTCGTTCCTCTCGACTTCGCAATCGCGCCAAATAGCTCACCGCCGTAAATTCAAGTAAAGCACAGAATACGAACATTGTACAGGCTGCCATCCAGATATCTAGTGCCTTCACGTATGAGACTGGCGCCAAGGCAGCCTAAAATGCATGCAAAAAGGACAGCCTAAATAGCCTGTATAAAGGGCAGCCTAAATAACCTGTAAAAAGGACAACCTAAATAGCCTGGTCTTCTACTAAGCCGCTGCGGAAATGACGCGCATATAATCATGCTGAAGAGAAGGATAGCCTTTGATGACCAATTATTTTTACTCCCTCAATATGGGAAAAGGTTTACCAAGCCCCTTTACGAAATCTGCCTTCCGCAGTGGATCACGCTGTATCCATAAAACATAAGTTCAACGGCTACGCCGTAACGACCAACACTACTTTGTTGTTACCTTCTTGACTTAAAAGGCGATATATTCTAGTCACCTATCGAGGTTAGCGAAAGGCCAACTGATGTTTTTGATCTGTTTGCTTGTTTGTTTCTTTGCCAGCTTGTGTGAATTATATAAACATACCTGTTTATCCGTGCTTTCAGCAGAGATGGTTAGAAGGGTGGTGACGCCGAGGGTGACTCTAGCGGGAATAGCGTCCACATCGAGCCAGAATGAAACCCAGGAGATGACCACGATAAGTAACGAAGGTAAGTAAGACTGCACCAGATGATGTCCGAAAGCTCGTCGGAGTGATAATCGCACGGAAAGGCAGGAACGCTCTGCAAATGGGGACCGATCCTAAATCAGCTTAGACGACATTAGTCAACAAAGAAATTACCATTACATCCGCCCTTTGCTCCTAAACGCGTATTATTATTAAAATGGATAATGCTTTCTGTATACTTATATGTATCCCAAGCAACTTACGAGATTAAATTTAAAAAAATACAATAAAAAGAACGAATTTTCAAGGTGCATTTTGCTAGCTTTAGATCCAAAAGAAAGAGGCAAATAGTGTTGAGCAACAAGATCAGATAAAGTCGCTGATCAGCAGATCTGAATAAATAGTTCAATGTGCGCCATTGTGTTCCTATTATAGCCTTTTTGTCATTTGTCCATTGGGTTACAAGTAGTCGTAATCTTATTGCACTATTAAAACCGTCAGCTAAATATCTAGAGGTTGCTTTTTTTGGAAATACACAAAACATGTTGATGGGATTTGTTAAAGAAGCGTACGCATACTGATACTTTATCAGATGGTGTCAAACTTATATATTATTGATTATTTCAACACGCAATTACATCCGGACGTATCTGCTCATAAAATAAAAATATCCGGTTAGAAAGAAATGACACGTTGCGGAGCGGCCAATGGTGCTCCATAATCATTTAAGACGTTCTCAATATGTCCCTAGCCAATTAGCCAATTATTTAAGTATACGTGTAGCGACTTCAATAGCTTCTTTGTCTTATTAAGTTAAACAGAAAATAGCTTTTCATAATGTTTGAGTGGACATCATGTGATCTTGGCGAAAAGTTGGTAGAAAATCATGCAAGTAGACAAGTATAGGAAACACAAAGGCTTAGCCATGTGTGGAAATGGATAGATCTGTAGAATACTTGGTGTTCCTCGGTCTTGTGTACCATTCAGTAGAGCTGCCCTATAGTCCAGCTGTGCTTCCTTACGTAATGAACAAAATGTCGTTCCAAAGTTGCCCCAAACATGGATATTTCCAATGAAAAAGGTGTATTTTTGACACCTAACTTATTTCGCTCCGAGAACAAAAATCTATCAGAGTAGCTCAGAATGTCTCTGTGATCTACTACGACGATCTTAGAAGTAAGAGGACTGTTTGAAGGGGGTTTGCTGTGTCCAAATATAGATTTTGGATTTAAAAGAATTATCCAATTACTCAAAGCTGAGATGACCGCGAAAACGGACTCCAGACACTTCACTGTCGTCAGACATCTTGAATCTATTAAATTTTATAAAAGAATTTAGGGATACAGGTGCCTCATAAACTGAGTAAAAACATAAAGAGGCATGGCTTCTTTATGCTTCGCGACATCTCATCCGACATTGAGCATCATGCCGCCACAATGGATGATTTTAGAAAATTACCACGTGTGACGAAAAGTTTCTTTTACCAGTATGAAGCAGAAAAAGTAGGGAATAGGGAATAAAAAAAAAGGAAGGAAGTACGACTAAGCCCAAGGTAAAATCAGATCACTATTCAAAAACGACCATTATTTGCGTCTGGTTACATTGGAAGGGTTTTACACGTTGGATAACGTCTGAAAAAACAAGCTTATTAACACAGATCTGTATAAGACCCACTTGCATTAAATGAATAAGGCTGCACCACAGGAAACATAGATGATAATTGTTGTCCAAGTGGATACTAAGCTACATAAGGCTACGGTTGTTAAAGCTGCCCTGTAAAAGTTTTTGTGGGAGATTGGGCCGTCCCAGTTATGTTCTCCGTTCCTTAGGCAAAATGGTTATTCCTTTTCTAGTCATTGACAAATTCAATTTAAGGAAATTCACTTTCATAATGAAAATAGTTTCGAGAACAGGTTTATTAAGGTTTTCAACATCGCATCCAAAAATATCTAGCAGAACAGAGTAGATAAATGACTAAGAAGCGACAAATGGTCATAGACAGTAACATGAAACACACAAGTTGATTAAAACGCTGACCCTCCCCTGACATTTCCGAGAAAAAATCAGTCTCAGAATGTTTATAAAATAAATTAAAGTGGTGCTCAGAATCTGACAACCTACGGATTTTCCAAAATGTTGGTTTCCACATTTAGACGGCTTAGTGATTGCTACAAATACATGAACAACCACATTGAATAACATGCTCTCATTATACACCACGCTACAGATCAACAAGTCATAACGGAGCTAGGTGATACATTACAAGCTTTAAATTGTTTACTAGTACCGCATGCAAAATCATTCCAGAGCTATAAATATGACTTCGAAGAGAGACGTATTGATGCGTCTCGCTTTTTATATTGTGATGACGCACGCTTCCACCGCGGACGGCTGTTGCTTTCCCATTGCAAGTAATCTTCGCGTCAGTTTGCTTACACCAAAGGTAACTAACTTCCGTAAATAGATGGTTGTTTTATAGTACATAAATAATCTAGCTCAGAAATTCTTAATTTTTATATTTTATTTATATTTAGCGTCCTTCCGTTGTTCTTACTTAGCCCTACCAAAATCTAATGCCGGTTTCAGTAACGCAAGCAACAGCAAAAACGAGAACTATTTAGGAAATTACGATAACGATTGCGACAAATATCGCGTCTTTTTCAAATGGAAAAGATTTAACTTTATCTGTCTGCTCCCATGTGTCTCTTTGCTACTAAAAGCCGTTACGGGGAACAACGACGCAGACACATGAACGTAAAAAACGTTATTTCAGCTCCATCTTCTTCTTCGTCTGCTTCGACCGCCTTTCGATCTTACCACGAACCAGCAACGCTATCAGGTCGTTATTTCTGTACACTTGATCGTTCTTGCTGGTGCCCTTTACGTGTCGGTCCATCTGGCTTTTCCCTGACTTCAGCCTTTAATCCGCTTCATATCACGCCCTGTCCGTGTCGCAGCATAACGACACAAATACAGCTCCCTTTCCATCAACCCATCATGCCTTTATCCACTTACCACGCACGAGAACAACGGCTTTTCCGATACAATCTCTGGGAACCAACCCGAACAAGGGCTTAATAGCTCCACGTAGCAATTCTTTCAGTTACAGGCGACCCGAATCGTAAAAACACCGAGATGGCAGCAGTAGGATCTCGTAATCTTGTAATCTGCCGCCAAAGATCCTCCATGGCAAAAGAGGATGCATAAGCCTAAAACTTTCAGGACGGTCCCTTGCTTTTTTGTTTTGGCACGGTGTAGCATTTTTTTTTTCTTTTTATAAGCGATTTTTGTAAAATATGAAAAGCAGACTCTGGCTTGATGATGTAGAACGTGTAGACGTCTTTATTGCCACACGCAACAGCCCAGAACCCAATGCAGAGTTGTTTGCATCGAGATCTTGTGAATACGAACTACGTTTTCTTTATATTGCGGTGTTGCCTATAGAGGAGTGGAGACAGTACTTATAAATGTGCCGCGTAAACAGATGCTTGCCTTAACATTTAACGCGAGCCATATCCTTGTGTTTTTTTCGACGCATATTCAAAAGTTAATAAATTAAGTTAGATTGTATGAACTGTATTGTGATATATAAACATGTTCAGCATACGAAGCATAGTATAACATAAAGGGAACATCTATCAGGTCATTACCACCAACTTTCATATCAAAATCTTTTTGAAATATAATTTGCAGCATGTACTGGTATTAGTAATAAAGGCAAAGAATGTATGAAAAGAAGTAATTTATCACCTGCCTTATACCTCAGGCCCTCTAAGCAAACGAGCTTAAAGCAATAAAACAGCAAAAAAATTTCCCGGCATAAACATCTTCAAAGATCATCTGTGCGTCTTTTGTCATAGTGGAACCGTTTCTCAAGTTTTCGTAAATTGTACGACATGCCCGAAAGTTCCGATTTATGTTATCAGTATCCTTTTGTATATCTATTTAACCCGTTAACTTTACATAGGAAATTCTTTGGATTAGCTTTTGGTTTCTCTTTAAACAAACACAATGGCTTACAACGGCATAGAATTGTACGTACACTCTTAACCGACAAACGACCCATCAGAATCTCGCATAGAACGCGTGCGACGTAGACGTGGACCTTCCTCGATTCCCTTTTTGACAAATTGGTGACAATTTTTTATAGCGAAATTTTTCAAAATTGCCCGTCATTAGCTGACAGTGTCTAATAGAAAATGAATATGAAGAATATGCAGTCAGAGTAGAAGCAAAATACATTGTCATTGGCTGATAAGGAAGTCTTTTAAAAAGTTCATATATGGAAAACGACGGGGTACATAAAATATAAGGATAAAGGATGAAAATATGAATCCTTTTGTCTAACATTTAGCAGTTACAGCAGAATTATAGAAATTGTCCCGTTTTCCTTTATTGGCTCAATTGTCTGCTGCGTCGGCCGATTTGTTCGTTGTGTCGGTTCGAAACTCTAATACAACTTAGCCTTGTCTAAGAATAAAACTCAGGTTCCTATCTCATAGGCAAACGAACAGCAATGAATAGAAGCTACATGTCTTCGTGCACGTACATATGTATATTGCTCTACAATGCATCTAGCAGCTATTTGTTAAATTACGCAAACAATTTTACGTAGGATAAGCCTTCGTGAAGGCATGTTTGTTTATCTGTCTCTAGCTTTTTTTCTAATTATCGTTCATTGTACCTACCATGCTCTGGCGCATTATGGAGCAGCGTTGTCGTTCGGACGCATGCGTCTAGGTACTGCGCATGCTCAAGTTTAAAATTCGCCATCCGGATGCCATGGTTAAAACTTAAAGGCTTCGTATCGTTCCAGCGAAGAAGAACGTCATTTTTGGTGCGAGCAACTGAAATATAGGACAACGAGACAATAACCAGGACTTTTGTATGTCTTGTGCTGGTTTTGTTTCACGCTACGCGACCATAAATCCTCGGCCTCGGGATATTGTACTTCGGAGCACTGAATCCCATGCAGTCCACCAAATTATTTCTAGTGAGTGAATTATTCCATTGCAACGTTGCTAAACATGATGTCAAAGTCGACGGAAAATTCTCGAAGTATCATCGGTGGTAAGTTAAATCGTGCTAACGGTTCATAGATCCAACGTATTACTTTGCGAATTAGCTGCAAACAAGTAAAGCAATATGGTTTCGCTTACTTAGCTTATCAAAATACATATATAACCGCACCTTGATGTTAGCGGATTTGAAAGGCTCGTATCTGTTACTCGCACTACTTTCGAAAACAATAAACACTTGTGGAGCAGAAGTCGAACAATCACTAACGTGCCGGCTGTCACCCAATTATAAAAACATCGATTTTTTAGGGATATATATGATTCGTCTCTGGCATATTTGTTGACTTATCTATTCCCTGTTTAGTAACGTCGACAGATGGTGGTTTAGTGTTAGACGAAATCAACTCCGCTAACATGACGGGCTGCAGTTCTTTTCAAGAGCGAGACTGGAAAGGATATTACGTCGCATTTTATCTTGTTGCCAGGATAGCTTGTATTACTTGTGACGCAACGTTTAAAAAATTCCTATCTGAATCATTTAAACTATTTATTGTGCTTCGCTGCGTACGAGCTTTGAGGAAAATACGATTCTAGAATCAAACGATCGCCCTGGGGAACCAGTCTATGTTCAATTAAGATCTTGCTAAACTGGGTAAGTGGACAGCGTTCATCAGGTCTTTATTTGACTTGACAGTTACGTATCGTTGCAGATACACAAGCTCCGGCGGCGTTATCAACGTATTTTTGTTTGTTTCCTATCCTATAGGGTTCCAACTCATACGGACTACCAAATAGTTTCTGACTTCAGGGTATCTATCAGTAAAAAAAAACACTCAGCTAATTGACAACATTGGTACGATAACGGCTACTTTGGTTGTGAGGCAATTCGATGTATTTTTAGTCATATTTAGCTTTCCTAACCAGCAACAAATGGCTAGTAAATGGTAAACTAGAGCCACTAGAGACGAGCATTTCGCTACACGTATTGTTTTAGCCTCTATTTTTGCAAGAGTATGTAGGTTTTTTAATCGTACGAGAAACTAGGTTTGAGCTCTGTAGAGCTGTTTTCGGGCAAGAGGGAAATAAATATTTCACAACTCGCAAGTCAAGATGGTAAACAGCATCACTTTGTTTTCTTTATGCAAGTTCCTATCGGGAAGCAATTAGTAGAGAGGAAGCTGTAGTTGAGTGCCCGCTGCTTTTGGTTTTCGTGCTCTACACGCATTGAGAAAACGAGGCGCTGATTAAAAACTGGCGAAAGGTAATGCTAACAATATTGCTTTTAATAAGTAAAATTGTCACGCTATCTATATTGCAATGGTTTTCCTGTCGGTTTTACGAAAAACACTAGCCAATCGGTTGTGCCTGTGTGCGAATGAAAGTGACCAGCTTTTTTATTCCGTATGATGAAATGAATTATATTGCAGCCTTATTGGTATTCTACATATTAAACTGCTGCACTACACGATGGTTTCTAAGAAACTGATCGAATCCACTAAATTTGAAAATCGAAATGACTTACGCCAACGCTGAACGAACTATAATCAGGCAAAAATTATATGATTCTTTCGAGAACGGAACGATATTATTTGACTCGGCCAGCAAATGGGACCATTACCTATGCTCGCATAATGCGCAGTTCGTTCAAATAGTGGCGTTCGAATCGCTCTGTTTACTAACACCTTGATATACTTCGAAGTACTTCGAATCTGTTTTCAAAGCGCTAATATAAATTGAGACGTGAGCGCCACAATGAACTTAACTAAATATTATCGATGGATAATATCCTATTGCTTTCGTTAACTAATACGTTTTTATCGAAACTCTTAGATATGAGCAAAGCGCTAACGGTGTACATATTACGGTGGTACTATATGTCTGTTCGGATAGGAAATCGTATATTCAAAAACATGCCTAATCTAAAGAACGGTATGTGTGCTCCAGGAGCTGCTTCGTTGACCGCGTGAGCAAATACACAAGTTAATAGAGAGAAAGTATTAAATTTTCAATTTGACTTAACAACAAAGAACTATCATGATCGATAGAAATATGTATCGTATGTAAAATAGCGACAGTAATGTTTTAGACGACTACAGTCAGTTTTTCATTAAGAGTTTCCGAAAGCAAACGAGTATTCGTGTATGTGAAGTATGACATTTTACCTGAATAGATGTTAATGTTAGCGATTTAGCGTACGCAGGATGCTATGCTAAGCTTACGCAAATCTATAAGAGACTATGTGAAGGAAGCTTCGAACGATTGAAGATGACCTTTGATGACTTAGGAATCGAACCATAAAACTTCGAATTCTACCTTTACCAAGGCTCACTGAATATGTTTAATTATTTCAGTTATTCATATCAACTCACTGTGGGATTGCATTTTACCCAACGGGAACATTATCATACCTTTGTTCTCATTACACAAATTCAAAACTATGCGCGATGAATAGCGGGAAATTTCAGCACCATAGAAAAACAGCAAAAAATTTATTAATGCGCATTAGTTTAATTTTGTATTTTATAAATGTGTAAAAGAATAATAAAAAGCGCACAAAAAGAGAAAAAAAAAAGTGCTACCACCAACACAACCAGTATGAGTAAATAAAACTAGCACCTCTTTTGCTAGTATTCATTTACATAATAGATTTGGGGTTGTGGAAGACGGCTTGTAAAAGAATTTTGCTGTCCATACGGAGACAAGGTTTAATGCAACAATCTGTGAAGTATCCGCTAGTAGCTTGTTATATATCTAGCCTAATAGAAAAGGCTGAAACAAGGAACGTATTAAGAGGGCCTCCATGTTGAAGCGGTACAGTGGTCAGCTATGCATAAGCTACGGAGTGCGTGAAATATAATTTTCCTTTAACTATAGAATTGTCACCCTGTACTTGAGCACTTTCGAAAGACTTGTTTGGAAAGGGTCCTAAAGCAGTTCTTTCGGACGGTACTCGTACGTGACGCAAATGAATGACAATGAATCTTAAGAGGAGATCATGGGAATAAAGGGGAAGTTAGTGGCTATTTTCCCGGCCAGCTTCCATAGTTGCAGCTTTGACTGGCTTTATCGTGCTCTTAGGATAATGGAGCTTTACGCTGGTCACTTTCCGTTATTCTGACCTGTACCGGACTTAATTTTGCGGACGGACCTAGTTTGTAGTAACGAGTAAAGGCTTTGTGGCTTACTTAGGCTTAAATTCGTTTAACATGATTAGAACCGCAGCATAGACCTTGTGGGTACTTGGAACTAGCTAATCTTGTGTTAGATGAGCACGAATTGAAGAAGTTCTTTTATAGACGGTCTGCATTCGTGCAAAATTGTAATAACGCAAGGCGTTGATAATTTTCATCTACTAAGTTAAATTACTGAGGAAGTAAGGTTACGTGTTCAGTTGGCGTCTATCATAAAAGTCTGCGAAATAAATATTTTTTCTACCACATGTCCTTCGTATCAATATAGCCTTGGCGGGTTTTCAAGCCGCTAATAAGAATAGCTAATGTTATTTTTTGATATTATTATTATGATGATATATTAGTATTATAATTGTGCGGTGACTTTCTTATACTCCATCCTAACAGTAACATACACTTTAACTTGTTTGCCTTTTAAAAAAGAGCATTGAACCATCAAGCTTGTTATTTAGATACATACAAAATAGTTTTAAACAAATGCGGACTGTTTTACATAGAAACACGTATTCTTGAAATAGTATCAAAAACAAGAACTAGGCTATAAAAGTCGTTTCGAAGTTATTCAATTTTGCAAAATTCATGATTTAGATAATTGGCTACAGTCAGCACCGAATGAGACTCTCACAGAGAACTATTACAAAAACAAAGGTACGGGAATGACATAACAAAAAAAAAACTGACGTCGCATCGAAAGCTACGAATGCTATGAAGTACAATGACCTGACATCCGTTTCCCATAGAGTAAATACCGCATTGGCAAATGTAGCCTTTTTGACGTTTACTGAAGGCACTAATATGAAATTACCAAAAGAACTAAATTTTATACCGTCTGGCAATAGAACTATGTATGTACACTGATATCTACCGAGTAAGCGAGAAAATAGTTTGTAAGTTACTTGCACAGTGGCGGGGTGAGTGAGATGCGAACACCAAGTTTTGGGTTCGATTATTAGTAAAAACTTGCGTAATTTCTCGGGATTTTCCTCAGTATATTAGTACAGGGGTCAAGTGGTACTATAATCGTAGAAAACGTATTTAGACTTCACAGAACAAATCAAAGAGATCGAAGAAGGTCACCTTAAAGACAGTGCATCTGGTACTGCGACAACTTGCCTAGTGCGACTTTGTGGCACCGAACATATGCTTATATTTATTGAGACATTGCTATGATGTTAGAGCTTATTCTTCCCACTTAAAGCAAAATGATGGACATTGACATAATGAAAAGCCTAGTTTGAAAAGGAATAGTAGGATAGTAAAAAAAGGAGAGATATCTCCTATGTTAGGAAAAATAGAACCACATGTCAACAATACTGGAAGTACGCACGGAGGTTGCAAGGTACTTACGAGGTGTAGTGCATGCCGAAAGTTCTAAGACGTTTTGGACCGAAGGTCGGCCAAGGACTAAAATTTTCACGTGGATGATTACTTTAGTGCCGTAGATTTATTAACAGCCATTGTCACACAACTGGAGATGGCGTAAATCCTATGATTTTCTACGTCGCCGATGACGAGTCTGCGTTAAGAAGCGAGATAGGGACTGAAGGAATCCTTTAAGCTTCGGCCGCGTGGACAGGTACGGCACGTAATCAAGTTAAATCATTCGATAACGAAATCATTCGATTATATTACTTAGTTAACCTGGATGCGAAAACAAAAAAAGCATGCAAGAATACTGTCGAGGGAAAGTTTTCGCTGGATTTTACCTTCACGATATATAAAAAAGATACACACAAAAGAGATGAGCAAGCCAAAGGTGTTACGATTATAAAACTCATTTATATACAAAATTAAGAGCACAGGTTTTTAAACATAGGCACAACTTCAATAACAATGTAGAAACAGTTCAAGCTATGACGCTCGTAAGTTCTATGGGCTAAAATTTGTAGAAGTATCTTTGTTGAAATAGCACACGCAACCGTCTTTGTGAGTGTGAGACAACAACAGTCCGACAGGACACAAATGTGGTCGACTAAGGACACTTACCCTACGCATGTGTTTCACTTCTAGTTGGTAGGATAGCGAAGTGACAGGCATAACCTTTATGTGACGAAGTCCATAATTTTGATATTTGATTTATAAAAAAATAAATGCTTGATCTATCTATTTCTGAAGTAAGGCCGCTACGCTTGTTCAATGGTGTCATGCGTTATACTGTGCAGCTTAGTCTGAGCTCTACGTAGCATCGTTACCGTGTGCTGTTGATGCTTGATACGAAAATGTGCCGGGCTTTTCACTGTTAGACTTGTCTGGATCACAGGACGAACACACGCTTATTATATATTGATGTTATTTGCGCATAGTAGTTCTACCATGTTCCCTGCCAGATAGTGTTCCTCGTAGGTGTAAATAACAGCCGTAGAAATCAGGCTTGTATTAAAGCATGGCTGCGGTTTACTCTTAGAACTGTTGTCTTGCGCCTTGTAACAAATGATTTGCCATCTACACACCCATCCTTTAGGCCGGAAGGTTACATGCGTCATATGCAGCACAATAGCAACATTAGATATTAAGATTCATTAAACTGTTGTTTACAGTTTTCCCAAACGCGTCAAACTACTGATCTCTGCCCTGTGATAAAAAACTCAGTAAATAGTAACATCATTTCCTCTGATGTATATGCTATAGTATGAATGCGTTTTTGCTATGTATGGCATCTACGTACTAATTATATGGCAATATTGGCAACATAGGCGTACATGAAGAAGTAACTTACATGAGGCAAGTTCAATGTAGCACTCCTGCGTATCCAGTGGGTAGCTTGTGAGATCCATCATACACGAGAAACGTAGTTTTAATCTGAAAGTTTGTTAACTTCAATAAGTAATTCAATAATACCATATATAGGGTCAGTTCAAACACAGATCGGGTCAAGTCGGCTCCGGTAACATCCGCGGTTTCAAATGATGTTTGTTTCAATAAACAGATACGCTGACGCTTCAATGGCAGCTTAAGGGAGTTTACGTGTAGCAGACCTTTCTATTAGATTCTAGTCTGCCGATTCGAATAATGCGTAATCAAGTTTGAGGAAAACTAAGTGGTATGTGGGTCTAAGATAGCATTTACGATAGAACACACGTGGTATAACCCGGACATAATTAGCCGATTTATCGTCTTAATTCTATGTATTCTTTTATAACAGCTCTACAGAGTCGATACATACTTCTAATAGAACAACTACTTGCACATTTGTACAGGGAATGCCTTTTTGGTTATAAAGGATTTTGTATAAATGAGGTTCATAGGGGTGAGAACTGAACTAGCGCCTTAAGAATATTTTTTTAAGCTTTAGGTTGCTCTAGGATTTATCTACACGTATATATATATATATATATATATACATATATATACATTAAACTTAAGGAAACTCGGATATTCCAACAGAGGTGTATATACCAAACTAACATGGAGAATCTTATAAAACGTTAAAAAGCGAACAACAATTGATCCAACTTGGGGTACTAAGAAGAAATCGTTCTGTGGCACAAAGCAGCCTGCGACAAGCCGGACTTTCGGCTATTGTCCTGTCAACTACAGTGCCAATCTCAGGAAGATCTCTTCGCAGTTCAGAGATTCCTGTAGAACGTAAGATGCTATTGGTACGTTAATACAATCTAATTTGAAGCACATAGTTACCTGTAACTGCCGCAATATGACCGCTTTTTTAAATCCAATAGCCTATTTGTTTCGGAAAATTTTCCGAAACTTTTAACCTTTTAAATCAGTAAATAAAACTGTTCATCAATAAATCCTTGTAAGAAGATGTTGTTAGGACTTATTACATTAGAACGAGCGCCTGAACTTGCCAAGATAAATTAAGAAAGCAATGTACGCATATTGAAAAACGGTGCTCGTCTGCTTAGTAGTACCCAAAATAAGACATCTCCTGGTCACACGTTCAAAACTCTAACAGCTGTGCTGTCAACCCATCTATCATTAGTCCCACATTGTTCTATGTGCGAATGTATATGTATGTAGAAAAATAGGGTTATATAAGCTCGACCCTCTATAGCATAAAGACCTTATGTGATCATAAGCTTTGGACAGTATAAGCTGTATTTTTTGTCGCTGTCGACCACAAGTATTTTAAACGAATGGTTTTGTTAAGTATGCGTAGCCTTTTTTCAAAGCCCTTTATTTTTAGTCACAAGGTTTACCGCACGATCAACAATCATGTTACCATCATAAATTTACCTTGGGTAAAAATTAAAAAGGTATTGAAAAGCTATATAACCTTGCCGGTACGATTCAACAGAACCTATTAAAGAATGAAACTTTGGCCGCAAATTGATTTAATATCTTTTGTTTTATATTGATGCATTCTCGCTGTGAGGTTATGAAGTCTTATCTATAAGGTTAGAGTATGATATGGCCTTATTCTTACCTCTGCATTGGACACTGCAGGTCTATCTAAGGAGAATAAAGGCCTCTTTTAGTCAGAAAAAAAAGAACAGTTTGAGTTGCTTATTTCCTTTTTTTGCTAGAAGGATACTTAATAACGGAAAGTACAACCGCTTCAAGAAAGGCATCATTATCTTAAACCATTGATAATGGTCAATTGAAGAGGCACCACAAACGATAAAAAAAAATACAAAATCTAGGCCTTCACAGGGTAGGATGTCGATACTTCATCGAACTGATTCTAGGTAGTACTGGAAACTTGGTAACTTGAGCACGACAAAGATTATTTGTCGCACACTTATGAGCATTTCGCAGCTTCAATAGTAAAATGGCATTGAAGAAAATAACATTGATGAAACTGGTGTCCGCTTACTACAATGCTATGGTGGTACGACGTTGTTTGGGGAACTCCACCCACCTTTGAATATATCGTAGGGTTTACCATAATAGGCACCTGTACATAATGGTCAAGTTAATAACAATGATTTAGAGACTAAAATAGTAGAGCTTGAAATGGCTAATAGATTTTAGCACTCTTTTTGATACGCTAGAAGCAGTTCTGCTGCTGACGTACCTGAGAACGTAAAGGACGCGTCCTTTGGGGCCGATGCGGAGCAAAACGTTTGGTACTGCAACGTAATGAAACTCTCCTGAAAACAAATCCAAATGATGATTACTTAAATAAAATCCCCTTGTACATACGAAAATCGAGCTGGTCGACTTGTAAACCTGGCTTTATAACAATATTATTAAGATTAGCCTGATAAAAATCTATGTTTTCTAGTCATTTTAGACCTTTTCATCAGTGAAGCAAGGTGCAGATGTAGCTAAATTCTTTCAATCAATCCCTAAATTTTTTAATCGATTAAGTGTCTGCAAAGAGATGCGTTTCATCACTGTGAATTTATATGTATTGAATATTATTCTAATATTATTACTAATGTTATTAGAAGCACAGGTATACCTGTGCTCCTATGGGTTAAAAGCACCGGTCATATTGACACAGCAGAACTATAATGCAGTTGGATAATTAAATATGTTTGATCTAATTTCCAGCTTAATTGAGGAAATTTGCATAGAACCTGATTACAAATAAATGAAGAATATACCTCCAACGGCAATTGTAGCTTAATATGAAACTATTAGTAACAGGTTCTACTAGATGAACCGGTGCTCCTGTCCTGCATTGGCTAATTCACCCAACCTAAAACCTTCAATTAGGTGAACAAAAATTATAGGTTGAACATGCATAGCAGTTATCGCGTTGCAATCACCTTGGCCAAGCCAGTTTTTTTCCATTAGCCTGTTCTCATCTGTTCGCATTTCATACATTTCTATAACATGACTACGGGGCCTCTGGAATGATTGTTGTGTCGGGGTGCATATGGATGGGCCAACCTCTTAGGAACATACATGAATCAAGTAATCTTCGCGATCTTCACGTAAGACATCGCGATTAATAGGGTCAATGATCTATTAATTTTACGCCTGGGGTGTTAGCGCAAGCTGAAGTTAAAAATAGGGAAAACTGCTTTTTTCCTCGATTATATCAAATAAAGCTTGAATCTGTTTCCACACCGTCGCTAGAGCTTGTAGGCTTTTTACTGTTGTTCTTTTCATAATACATAGTTACGTATTCCACTAAATAATGATAAAATAAATACTTCGACAGACATTTGATGTGTATGTTTTGCTTGGTGTATTGATTCTAAGCTCAGGACGTCACCGAGGTTCAAAGGTTTTTTAACTTTTATTTTTTGTATTATGCAGTTGCAAATGTGGATTTTGTTTGACGCATTGGCTTTGTTCTTGAGACGCCATCAATTTTTATTTAAAACTTTAACAATAAAGACACAAATACTTGATATATCTCGGGCATAATGATTCTGTTTCTGGGACGTTATCAAAACCTAAGGATTTTTTTTTAAACATTTGTTAATAATACATACTTACATATATTTTGTTAACACCCAGCTATGAAATGGCTTTTGAGACAATGCTTTTCACGAAAACCAACTCCAAATTACCCGTTTGAGCTTTTCAATTGGTAGTTATTAAAAACTTGCTCAACAAACTTAACGAAAACGGATTGAAACGTATTATTACATAGATAAACCGAGACCATAAAGTTTTCGCCGTCTTCACTCAAGAAGTGCCCATTTTAGGTACAGAAACATGTATTGCATTTCATTCAGTTTGTCAGAATCTACTGACTGATGTTACAAATCATTCCCGTATAAAACACTATGTTAAATTATCACTCCCTAGACGGTATGCTTAGTTCAGAAACTGAAATTTAGACATACGGACATGCTATTGGCGGTTTTACTGAACTCATCAAGTTTTATCGACCATGATTAATATCCAGCTTTAAAATATTTGCTCTTCTTTACTTGACGGCTAACATCTGTGCATAGGAGCATATATAACTTTTCGACTCATTCCATCAAAGCTACCATCTAGTCAAGAGAAGACATTTTTCTTCACACAATCCTTCTAACATTTAGCCTGTCTTAGCCCCTAGAGCTTTCTCATAGACATATATAAGAGATTCTATCAGTGACTTCCCAAATGAACTGAATTAGCATCACGCTTCCTATAGTAAAACTAAATTACCCTTCAAAAAAAGTACTCACACGCTTTAAAAAATAAACTGAGATGGTTCATACGTCATCAAATGTGAATCATTTAGGCTAAAATCATCATTTTTCGACTATATCGTAAACATTTCTCGCCAAATTCTATGCTGTACTCATACTGTAGAGCTTGAAAAAACGAACAACCTTACAGCCTTCGACAAATTCCCAATATTCCCAGATATTTATCAGACTGTGATAAATGATGATTACGCTCAAACTAACGTTACGCTTTATGAATCCTTACCCTTTAGGAAAAAATGCGTCTTGCGTGCCGATCTCACCAGGTTAAATCTCTTCCGATCCAGATATAATAAGTCTGATTACGTTTGGAGTAAGACAAACCCACTTCCTAAGACTTTCAGACGGTCCTGTGGGCTTCACCCTGCACCTGTTCTGTCATTGATATAATTAATTTAGCTTACTTATACTCAGTCCTAACGTCAACTATAAGATACGTATTGCCTAAGCCGTTATTCTTTTGCTGCTCTTTTATCAGCCTGTTCGAATATGTTTAACAAAAGTCTAAATTTGCCTCGGTGATAATATGTTGACTTTTGGTGCATTTCTACGACGTGATCACTGGGCATTTGTATTATTGGCTGATTCTGTTTTCGGGACGCGGATGAATGGGGCCGGTCGTTGATCAACATCTGAGGAACAAACGGGATGTAAGTTCTAATATATATCGCGATTGACTGAATCGGCTGATCTGCTAATTATGTTCCTACGACGTAACCAAGCCCTAAGGTAGTTTTTGTTTACACAGACAAGATCCAATGAAAGTTGACTGTTTTCGGGATGTCCCTTGGGCCTGACGGTCTCCTTCATCTTTCCTTTTTTTAAATCTTTTTCTACCTTTCTGATTTTCTAGTAATAGATATATACATGTATTACATTGAATGAAGACGCAGATATCTGGTATGTCTCCGTTGGCATATTCATTTTGTTTCGGGAAGCTCACTTAAACTTTACAATTTTTTTAAATCTTTTGTTGTATTTTTGTAATTTTGGCAGTCTTTTTCCGAAAATTAATTAGGAAAATTAATTCTATATCTGCCGCTTTAGCTTTCCAATTTAGATTTGTTGGAAATTTGCTCAAAGATGACTTGAAATCGTTTTTCGCTCTATTTTTACGAACCGATACGGCCAGCAGGGTTTTTCAACAATTTCACTCAAAAACATCGATTGTAGATCCGACTCGTCGAAATTTATCGAGTGGTGTTAAAAAAAACTCCAAAGCTTACAAAGAATATTTTCAAGTGAAAATTATTGCATTTCAGTCCAGCTCATGGAGAGCTCTCAGTTAACACTGACAAAACCTCTGTACCTAAATATCAATGTAAACAATTTTGTCCCATTGTAATCTTAGCAAGAGGGTCACTATTCGGTTTTTGGCTTTTTCCATGCAGAAACATTCACTATAACTGTGGGGAGATGTTTAATCCGCTCGTCTATCGATTGGTGCAATGAATTAATGTAGAGCAACACTTTAAGTAAAAAAAATGTTTTCCATATTTTCGAAAAAAAGTACTCAACTAAAATGTTCGCCATATTAGCCGTAACAACTTCCCAGTTTATACTTATCATTCAAAAATACCTCGGAATACAATTTCACCCCGGTGTCACATGGGCGCGATGAACAGATATAGAGATATGTGCCATATTTTCATTAAGCTCATCTAGATCTAGCTGTTGAAAGGCTCATTTCAACGTTTTTGCCAATTCAGACATTCATTCAATTAACGTTGAAATAAGTCTATGCGCGGATAAGTTATTTGAATTAAAACACTAATAATGTCTAATGAGTGGTCTTCGATTCAGCAAAGATGGGCGGTTCTTTGAATGTCCGAGTGGAGAACGACAACTAGCGCCATCATATCAATAAACATTGCAGTGTCCACCGAGTATTGAATGACTCGATAAGTTTCCGACGTAGAATAAGAAGCAATAATACTTTTTTAGCTAACTAATCACGGTGTAGATTTTTAGCTACTTCAATATATACCATAATATACTTTTCGTTAGACTGGTAGGGCACTTTGACAGAAGATATATATGGTTGATGAAGCATACATTGGAATTGAAAAACCGAGCGGCAAGGAATGTACCGTCTTCTAGAACACCACATATATCATAAAAGGCCTGCTTCATGTTGGTTCTATGCAAGTTCGTCATGGACAAATGATTTTTCATATCTTTGCTGTCGACGTAAGCTTCATGACTGAACCGTCGCAAAGCGGCATTATTTGGACTCGCTATTTATTTTTGCAGCAGATTGGGATGTCAATTCTGAAAATGCCTAATCAGACGATTCCTGTTATAAGCATGATGTCTTAGGCAAGCAAAGCCAAGCCTGAATTTGTTAGACAAACGATCTTTATTTTTTTATTTATACCTCCATTGTCAATAGTCTATGCCCAAGTCATCGTCGTTAATAACATGTCGCCATTATCCATAATTATCTTAAATGTTTGAATAGAAGCCGAGGTAAGTTCACTGATCCGCCTATCCCAAGGACGTTCTACCGGAACCTAAAGATAAGCATCACCCGCTTAGTGCACTTTTAACCTGTTTTTTCCTTGGTCCTTCAGTTTGTACCCAAATCATAGTAAAAGGCTATTTATTTACTTAATTATGGCAGTCAGAGATCAGTATGCTATCGCAAATATGTCTAAGACAAAAAAATAACGAAGGGCAAACCAATATCTCATGATCATATGGTATTGCTAAAAACTGATAGAAATAGCTCGATGTTCACCATGGTGAAATTTTGCTTTGATCGAAGGAGCAGATGCATCATTGTGGCGTCTGCGTATTACCACAACAATATCGCATACATTGCGTACATAACCCAATTAGCTTCGTTTCTACGATATTGTTTCAGATAACATCCCCTATTTTCACACTACATTGCAATACACATTACAGCATGAAGGGTGCAATTATATTATCCACCCGTCAAGTTATGTCCTCATCCAATCAACTGTAGCCTGTAGCAATCAACTGTAGCTGTAACTTGAAAACTTTCAGACACATAATCTATAAATTCGGAAATCGACAGCTAACTCAGTGATGCAGTCAAGCCGATAAACACCTCGCTGATTTGCGCAGACATGCAGGCTGGTTTACATGCGATAACTAATGGAAGCGTATTCATTCCCGTCCAGCTTAAAACGCGCATGCAACACAGATGCATTGGACCGTTTTGGGGCCGCAAACCATGTCTACGGGCAGTGGCCTACTACCCTTAGTGACGAGTCAGCGTACGGAACAAAGTTTTGTTGGTCCGATGGCAAAAAAGCTTTTCTAGAGCCAGCGGAAGTCGGCTGACTTAAGAATAGAGAAAATGAACACAACGATTAATTGACCATTCGAATCTACAACGCCTCTGGAGCCCGTGGAGAGCTTTTCCGCTTTTTTTTTTTTTTTTTTGAGAGCTTTTCCGATCGGAAGGTCATGACCTGCCGACTATGCTTGGTCTGGAGAATAAAACAAACTTCGTAAATTTTAAGGTTGGCTCTACAGCTGAAGGCGGTAGCGGCGAGGGCGCCGCGGACCTAAACCGGAGCTGTATATTATTTGTTCTTCAGCAAGATGGAACACTGGTTACATCGTACGTATATCGGTTTAAGTCAGGAATGGTTGTAGGGAGCAGATATTTTTCTGTTTAGGCGGCAAACACGTAACGAACAATAAATACTAATTATTTTAGATTTATAATAATTGTCACTAATAATGTTGAGACAATTTGAAAAATACCAGAGAAATAAGTGGTTTTGACATATCATTAAGACCTTCAGTGCGTCAACAGAGACATGTTTGAGTTACGGTTACAACATTCGCTATGAGCGCAGATAACTTCGGCAAGGCTTCATAGTGTATATCGGTTATAGCTATGTACACATATGAGGTTAAAAAGTCACGCTGTATTTCGATAGCAGCTAATTACTTAGAACGCCGTGCAGGCTGTCCTAAACGATAACCAAGTGTTCTTATAAATGCAGGTTTAATGTCTTTGCAGGATCAAACAGAGCTACACTGAGATCTCATACTTTTTGGCTGATCTCTTCCTCCCTTCGCAACGACATAGCTCTTATGTGTTGACAACTCTGGTGTCTTCCTAACGTACATCTAGAAGCGTATATATATATATATATATTATGACAGCATTGTTGCAAGTGAATTTTTGTGCCGTATTTTATTCGATTACGCTCGTCACTGATACATCGTCGAATTGTAAACCCGGCTACGTAATCGGACCAGTCTATGACGACGGTCGACAAAAAAGAACTTTCTTGCCACGTCGTCTTTTAGCACTTAGATCCGATTGTAATTGTATGCAATTGTATGTAATTAAATGTTATTTTTTTTTATGAACTTGAGACGCTAACCATAGACAAATCATCCCTTTGTGCAATGCTCACTGCTTCCAGACAATGCGAACATTATATCATTAGTACTACGCTTATCTATGCATACGGGTCTGTCTGCGTACGTGTAGATATAGAGTCACCTACCTTGTTTAGCGTTCGGGAAGTAAGTGTCTGGTTTCCAAACCGCTTTAATAATGTCGGCGTCGTTGAGGTCAAGATGGAAGTTGTTGTGGTCCTGGATCGGCAACAAAACATAAAGTACACACACATTTAGCTAGATAGGTAGTTATCATAGGTAACGTGAAATTGTACTTCGTGATGGAACCAACTGAGTGGGAGACATGTTTAGTGAGTTATTGACTCGATCAGCTCATTTAATGGGCTTAACGATCGTTTTGAAGTCGATGCCTGGTAAATAAAATTGAAACATTGCTACATACGAAACTGAAGTTCGACAACATACTAAGGCCTAAGTTCTTCTAATTCGAGCGTGCGTATTTGCAATTCAATATTCCATCTATAGTTAAAGTAATATAAAGCTTACAAACTGAAGTCGTTAGACCTAAGGAATTCATGAACTGAATATCTTCAATGGACATACGTGAAGCTGGATTAGTTTGTTTACTCGTATGAATGTACATCTCGCACAAAAGTCCATCGCCTGTCCGATATATTTCCTATCACTCAGCTCCGTTTTATCAGGCTGTCCGTTACGATACGAAACAGTACATTGTGAAGTTGTAATTTATTTACTCGACAGATCTATTCAGTTCTAACGTAAATCAGAAAAAGTGGCCGACAATGTTAACGTAAGTGTGCTATTTTATCTAGAAATCAAAATGATCCATGTGGAATCAGAGTGATCTAGCTGATGAATGAACTAATACAGATGATTTTCTGTATGAATTATCTGTTCCAGCAGTGATTCAAAATTAAATCCTCTAGCACACCATAATCGAGCTAAGATGGCCAATTCCATATTCTAGATTATAATCGTACTTCTAGTAGAATTCAACTCATCCGTGACACAGATACATGTAAAACGGCCGTAAGCGCTACTAATTGACAACAATTGTATATTAAACAAAGCGATATCGAGGTAAATTTGTCATTGCTACCCTGTCGAGAGTACACGCGTTAGCTGCACGAACAAATTTACTAGGTATCATACGCCGATTGGAAATGAAGGATTTAAATTGACAACGACCACAAAGCAGTCGTTCTTACTGGCCGTACGTGCTAATATATTATGAAAGGAATTATGTCCATGCTAAGCTTTACTTACATCCGACTTACTCTGTTCCGTAATATAGATAATACCATTAAAACAACGATCAATTGTTCGCTTGTTGTACCCGACAGTTCCGAAAAACGTATGCGGTGTCTGTGAGCACGTCTAAGAGTATTCTCCCCCCTTCCCTTCTCCCCACCGTCTTACGTGCGGTAGTTGTCCTCTGTGGAACCGAAAATCGTCCCAGCTTTGACGAAGATACAGTTCTGCATCGTAGTCCTGTAAAACAGAACAAACTAAGCATCGGTAATTGCACATACGATATCAATGACGATGATGCAATGTATTAATTTGAAGATGAGTGATAAAACTATGGGCAAGATTGTGAAAGATCGAAAACATCAACGAGCTGGATTACCCAAAAAAAGGCACGGGAAAGAAGTAACGAAAAATCACCTTGGCATCAACAAATCAGACGTTCCTTGCATCTAAAAATGTTGTAAACATTCCGACTTGCTATCAATGGGGATGCTCTAGACAGTACAAAATAATTTTTCGAATAATACCTTAAACTAAAGCCAAAGTATTGCACGATCACAATACAACGGAAGACTGTTTAAGACCTTATTTAAATTGAATGGCATGACCAATCAATCGATCTACTATATCGATAACTACAGTATATCTACCTGCTACACCGAAAAATCATATAAGTTTATCAAGAGTTAACTACGGTGCACCATTTCAAACAAACGACTGATTGAACCATCCGTTTTTAATGGTACATTGGTTGTTACAACTAATTGAATTCACTGAAGACGTCTATTTTACCATGCATTCGGCGGGACTTTAGTGAAGATGGCAGATCTTATTATCAGCAGCACATTATTGTCGCCTATGTAAGATATATGTCTTCTTGAAACAGATCAGTTAGACGAAGAGGTCGCATAGAATGTTCATTCCGCAGACCCAGAATACATGTTTTCCAGAGACATCTTGAATGTAGCATATATGGCAAAAAAAAAAGGAAAACCTGCAGTTCAATAAAAATGCGTTATAACATAAAACTAAGCATTTGTAGAAGTCAGCAAACTGTACAGCTAAGCCGTTATCAGCAGTAAGAAGGATAACCATTTTGAACATTTGCAGTAAAAAAATTATATATTTTCAGTCTAATCTATCTATATATCAATTAATAACCGAAAATTATAAAAATTCGAATTGTGTGCCATTTTCTAGGTACTTTCTACCTACGATATATGTATGTATGTATATAGGGTGGGGCCTATTATGATTCGGAAAAATTTTCGCGGGCTATTCACCGTACACTGATTTAGTGGGGCGAAAAACAGTGAAAACAGCTACCTTGAAGTTTGAGCGAAGCTCAGCTCTTATTGGATATACTCTCGAGGGGACGAATCCATACCAAAATCATACATTTTTTTGCCCGGAATTAATAGTCCACGTTGTTGCCAGTTTTCACGTGATTTCTGGAAAATTCTCGAGAGATATCCAGGAGGCAAGCCGGATCGTCGTTAATAAACTCTATATTTAAAAAGCTCAAAAATTAATCAAGATAGCCCAAAAAATCAATTGTCATACATCTAAATATTTAATATAAAAGCTAGACGCCGTTTTGAAGCGTTGTCCAAAAAAGCGTTTTTTTTTTTTAAACTCTCTGCGTTTTTCACAGCTATTGTACTTTTTTATCGTCCTAAATTCTCGTATTTCTGGAACATTTGACCTACGCTAAAGCCAATGTATTTTGTATGTAGCATACTTAAGGGAGAGGAATTAATTTACATTTACGAGTATAGCTTGATGCACGGTCACTGTTGAAGTGCCGAGTAGAGAAGTTATACTTTGTAGATGATTATTGTGTTTTTGTTGTATATACTGTTTGAAATTAGAAACGTAATGAATAGGTAAAAATGTCCTTGAAATATCTATCTTCCTTTAAACACAGTTATAGAAATAATAATAAGTACCTCGTCCTATATATATTTTTTTTAGTTTTCATCTGTGAAATTCCCCAAATAACATCCATCACGAGTGGCAATTAAGCCTATTTTAAGATCGAACAAACTAAAGCGATCTGATTGCCCCTGAGGCTTCCTACATCTGTTAGTAATACGCGGGGCAAAACTTTTGAAACATTGACAGAAACGAATCCTTATAGGAGTGAGTAGCAAAAAGACTATATAGAATATAACCAGCTTTGAGTACCTGATTTTGTCTTTGCATGCTCACTCGTTCATTTTATTCATCGACTTCTAAACGGTCGAATTAAATGTCTGTTCAGTTCCTTGACGACGCGATCTGAGAAGCAGACCAAAAAGGCTTACAAAGGTCATTCCTGTGGAAGGAAGGTGCAAGGCCAAGAATAAGCTATCAAATGATAAAAAGGCGAAGTTTGTAATTTATCAAAAGAAATATTAGATTGAATAGAAAACAGGAAGCCAGTTAGGTTAATTGAGAACATGATGCCTGTTAGCAAGTTGTATAAAAAATGTATATATATATATATGTATATATATATACATTTTTACATCATGCATTTATATTTACAGATTTTACAGTATAATCTGTAAATATAAATGTCTAATAGCTTGACCGAAGCAGGTCGTCACAATAATAAATAATATATTTTGTTGATAATCTACACTCATTGGAAGGCATGAAGTACTACATTGTTATAATAAAAAGCAGTAGCTTAGATATATGCGTTTACTTGGTGACAAAAACAGTGAAGTTATGATACCAACGCTTTCCAGTCCTTTCATAAATGAAGAATAGAAACGTATATCCTCACAGTCCATTCACGCCAGTCAAGGCTGATTCAGTAAAAAGAGATTTAATCGGATTAACCGAGAACAAAGTACAATAGCGTCATAGCTAACAGAATTACGGCAGAACACATTTTAATTTGATCTTCTTAAGAAATGTCCCGCGTTAGACCCAAAAGGCCTTCTTTCTGAAAAGAGAGCAAAATCCCTAGATGTTTGAACCTATACTAAAAGAAAACTAGATATGCCGTGAAGAAAACTTTATACGAAAATAGGTTTGTCAGCTGTGATCAACAATCACTAACTTTGTGGTATTGGCCGACAAGAGAACATCAAAGGGTAGATGCAAAAAGGGTAGAGAACCAAAGCTAAATACCGTACGGTACACACTGCCTAAATACCGTAAGCGCAAATGCCGAAAGCTCTCGGTCATTAGCACAAAGGCAGGGCAGTAATCTATAGGACATATTGTACATCACAAAGCTTTCGGAAAGTTATCTGCCATAAGACTCTAGAATACCTAAGGACAATGTTGTAAAGAACTAGTCACCATAGCTTACAGCAGTCGAACTTTCATGCAGTCTGTACAATATTTTCCAACTTCAAAACTTTCAAAAGATACTGGTATGCTATTCGGCATACAGTATAAAGGACAATAGCCAGTAATAGATTTTTATTAAGTTTCTGCAAACTTGAACATGCGGAAACGAAGCTAATCAAAAAAACTATTGCCATAAACACCAACCTATGTACAACAGAGTGATCGCCTAATTTCGAACGAAAGGACAATGCTTAACTCCGCCTAGGCTGTTTCCATCTAACGACCTACAAGCTTCCTGTGAAAAGTGCTATTCATGAGTATTCCCCCACTTCAATCTTGAAGGAGACTGCTGTTTATTTCAACACAATATCGCATAAAAACGTTGACGTGCTTCACATGATCATATGGCATTATGTTATTTGAGATAGTTTCATTTCCTTTTTCTTTCGATTCCATTTGTAAGCACAAGCGTGAGCTTTTTCCCAAAGTACCTAGTCGCTCTAAAAAGAAGATTCGATTACACAAGCATTTCTATTTGACTGGTATGGGCTTCGTGTGTAAGCAATCAAGTGCTTCGTAACAAAAGCCCGATGCTGCTTTTCAGGGAATTATGATGTCATATAATGCCCCTGACCGCGCCATCCTGCCTATACTCGCACCTCGTTTGAAGTTCCAGATTCCACGCCAACTCTGAGTGGCTTTGTGCATCAAAGCATGCACATATTGATAAAGAAGCTCCATAACTTTTCACAACTGTGAGAATCTCTAGGCTATCCATGGGGTAGTATATAATAAGGTTAATACAGAACTTAAATTCAATGCCGAAAATGGTCCACTGATTCAGTATATAAACTTGCGACATTACAAATGATTTTGTCTAACCATTACCTTTTTTGTATGCGTTAAGGTGAAGACGATCTGCTAGCTCTCGTGAATAAGTCTCTTTTCCTAAATTGTCTATACGCCGATAACTTTGCCCAACGAATTCTGCCCGTCTTAATGCTGATAAGGTATAGTAGCTATCCTTATATGGAAATGTTATTATTGGCTTATTGAAAATCCGCGATTTTTCTATGTGCAAACAAGCGCTCGTTATGGTATAGCTAACAAGAAAATCGTGTCTTTTATCAGCCGCTAGTTGTTCTGGGATTGTTGTCTAATGATCCAGATGGCCAGAACAACAGGACTGCAAGCTCGAAATAGTTTTTTTTCAGCTTGGGCTGCACCTATCATCCCGCACAGTAGCCCGCACAGCAATTCACGTACCACGTGATATATATAGAGACGGTGAATGTACACAGATTTTTTCAATGTACCTATATCTGTCAAACAACAATTCTTTATAACGACATGTAAAAGCTACGGCATATCAAAGCGGTTAACGATGGCTATTGTTTAGATATACTAAATATTGAAGAGGCACTGTCATAGTTGCTGTCGATACGCATCAATCGCCATGGAAAAACTGTCGCATGCCATAGACTCTGGTATTACAAAATTGTACCAGTAATTCAAAATAGGGTTGTAAAGGAAAGGAGATACAGGGTAGGGTTATAGTGAAAAATTGAGTAGGCAAACCTTTACGAGAGTACTGTGACAAATAAAACACCCGGCTGCGTCTTTTGCCTCCACCGCTACATGTCATGCAGACGCTCCTCTGCGTCACATTGGCAAAAGCCTCGCCCGAAACGATGCTCAAACGGTAGAAAACGCGAAAACAGTTCACGCTTTTTGAAGTGTCTCGTTGCGGCGGAAAACCATTTAAAAAGTTTGTATGGCCTCACGCTTCAACGGGTAATGGTATACCAATACTATCGGATTGTGTAATCATTATTTGAAATTGTTCTTTTAATTACACAATTTTTAAAGTGAATCTAGCCGAATCGTACGTAAAACCGAGCTAGCTACATGCTATCTGCAATATTATTAAAAGTAATTTCATCCTTTGTTGCTAATATTGAAGCCGATAATGGACCCATTGTCCGCGACTACAAAGCATTTTAGTTCTTCGCGTATTCGAGCAATACGTTCCGGTAGTTGAAAAACAGACTCTCGCTTGTGGACGCGTTAAGCAAAAGCTGCTGGAACGAATTGAAGCCTTTGTCTACGAGAAAGTCTACCTTATTCATGACTATCGGGCCATGTGCTCGAACGGATTGCGGCTGCCTACCACCTGTTTGAATGTGGTTTCGTCGAACGTATAATACCATTTCCCGCGATCTAAAACTGATTTGTTGCATCCCTGATCACGATCGAGTCGCAGATCTTGATAGAGCGCTGTAAAATTTCGAGCGTCCCAATACACACTGGACCTGTATTAGTACAGTGGTCTAGGGTCGCCAAAGCATAGGTGGTCTGAAAGCTTGAGATTCTCAGCGGGCCCTTGAGATATAGGCCCATCTTCTGGAGAGGTTTTTCGGAATGAACGCTGGATAAAGCGTATAGAGCCTTTCTAGGTCCCGGTTCTATGATTGGCAAGCCTTCGTACCAAAAACAAGGGAGCCAAAGGCGTTGAGCGTAGTACATGCCTTAGCTGCGCCTCGGTCGCCTGCGGCTATGCGTCTGCCGCATAGTAGCCGCAGGTTGACACATTATCGCAATCCACAACAGACGTAGAACACTACTGTGTATTAGTCTTATCTTGTTTTTCACGCCTGAACATGTACCGTAACATACTTCCTAGGACTTATGCGGCATCAGACAGCACATTATATACTAATAAGAGCTGTTCGCCTGCAAGATATGATATTAACACTTGTTGCACGCATTCTAATGATGTGTACGTCTGTTAAGAGCAAAAAGTCAGATGACAGCCCTTGTTTTGAACTTTTCTAGCTTTTAACAGTAATTTAAGATGGGTCTTCAACGGATCACATATTATATAGACAGACCGGTGTCCTAAATGCGGACTGCATTTAGGACACGCCGGTCGATACGCTCCGATGCATCAAAAATTCAGCATAGAGAATAAGCTTAATTTCTCTCTATTAAGGGAAAATTACCTTTGCGATAAAAACGGGTTCGCTACGGGCGAATTGTAGATTACGTAATAGTGTCCCCCTATTGAGTACTTCGATATTTGTAATTTCAGTTTAAACTTTCTTCGCGTATTGACGTTGTGTATTATAAACATGCACACGTTTATGTACATTCGCACGTAATCAAATGCACGTGTTGGTTGTATAAGGTGAATGAATCAAACTACATAGTCTAGAAAGATGTAGTCTGATGGATGGTGTTGACAATCTGCGTCTAAAAATAGCAGACATCGCGCCTTATACATTCGGGTAGCTTCCTTCCATATGTGTTTACGAGCTTTTAAGATTGCTAGCTTTATAATTTGTCACGTCTAGCGAGTTTGAGAAATGACCTGCTTCATGACCTGCATTCATAGTACATGGACTACGTTTCATAGATAGGGTAGTTTCCGTAAGGCAGTAAACTCGTTCGGAATTGTAGGTCTAAGCAATAACTACCAGGTATCTGCCCTTTGCAATCGATTGTAGAGTTAACCTCAGCTTCAGCAAGGAGCCTTAAGCCTAAACAATTCAACGTATCAGTTATATATATCAATATTGAGTCAAGAATATGCAGTTCGTATATAGGTCCTATTCCAAGCGAGAAGAGTGTTCTGGCTTTTGCTGACTAGTTAGTTTAATAGATTATGCTATTCAAATCGATCCATCTAAAACACTTATAACGTGTCCACGTAACATTGGTATATAAAAAAAAAAAAAAAAAAACCAATGACTATTTAGAACCTTTAATTTCTTCACAGGATGGTCCATTTCGATCATTGTAATATTCATTATATTGTTCTCCATCTGTACATTCTTTCAAAACAAAATACTACCAAAAAAGAGGGAGTAATTAGCTTTTACATACGAAAAATTTCAACGGAATCACATGGGATTAATCCAACTAATTTGATTGAAATATGGTTTTGGGTCTTCATATTTGATTTCTTTGGTAGATTCACATAGAAAATTCTGAGAAAGATCTCAGCTGCTTCCTATTGGAAAAACTTATCTGTTGGATAGACTGTCTAATCCAACGGTATAACGATGTTACATTTCTGCTACTGGAATAAACCAGAAGACATCGGCTTCATCAAACGTCGAGGAAAATACTGTTACACAAACTGCACCCACGTTCGGTATTACTAAATAGCCTTCACGTACACCACTATATTAATTTATATTCTAAAGGGTCTTTATTAACGAATTCAAACTACAAATGAAAATAGTATATGTATGAAGTGATTTAAATACGGAAAGCATCTTAATTTTGTTCATCAGGTGCGAAACATCTCGCGCTTTAAAAGCACTGTATTAAATCTATCATATCTGTAAGATAGTTTTAATAGTGAAGACGTCCAAAAGTAATATTGCTCGCTCTTAGTTTTCGTTAAAAGTCAGCGTTTAGGTTTATGTATCTCCAGATAAAATTGTTCCCTACCATTTTCGCTTTCAAAAACAGTTCCGCCGAAGACAATCCCGATGACCTCAATTTGAACCCAGCTTTTTTCCATGCGACAGGCGGCACCCCTTCGTGTTAGACCGATCATTGGATTGAACCCATCTTCTGCCCTTCCTTAACCTGATATGGACCTGATGTACATCAGAACGGCTCATTCCTCCTTCGGGGTCAGTTTCTTCATCTTTTTTTAAATCCCTGTACAAAATGATCGAAATAATCGATATTCGGCGATTTTTCCGGAATATGATAGATAAATGTTATCCTTAAGGTCAACAATACTACATAACCACACTGGCAAAAATCTAATAAAATTCAGCTTTTAGGCCAGAGGAGGAAGGATCACGTATCTTAAACTATACTTAGGTAACTTTAGGTCATATCATTGAAAGCAAATCTATTCGGACAAGGTATAAAACTACTATATCAAAGAAGATATGGAAGCTAAGCATTCAAAAGCCGTCTAATGGCCATATACATTTAAGAAATTTTTTTGAAAGGATCAAATACGTTGAGGTGCCATTAAGGAAGAAGTACTTCACTAAAATCTAACATACAATGTGGATCTTTATATATATATATATATATAAGGACAACGATAAAACATGCCGTCAACCGTAAATCATCCAATACAACAAGACATAGAATTTCTCTATCAACTACTACTAATTACCCTATGTAATTCATCTTGTTCTTTCTAGAAATATATATATTCGGGCCAAATAATTTAATTTATTTAACCATTTAGTCACAAAAATGAAAATAGCTATTTTCCCATAAGACCGGACACGGCCTTTTGTGGGCTAACAGATCCTATAAAAACCCGCTCTTGATCAAGGAGCTAGCATGAGCTGATTTCAATATACTAATGGGTCACAGCATTGTTTAGGAACGGTCAGTTCGAAATGTTCATATATATATACCACTTGAAGTAATTCCTGCCGGATGCAATACATCTACGCCATTGTTTTTTCCAGTCCTCAAAAACTTTTTAAATCCGATTGTCGGCATCGCATTTAGCTTGCTAAGCGACTTTTCTCTTATATTTTTTACTACATCGAAACGCTTCCTCATTAGAATCATTTAGGAAATGGCGAGAAATTACAGGAAACTAGGTCCGGCACATATAGGGTCGAGGCGTGTATCGGATGAGCATACGCATCGAGTGCTTTTGCAAAAACTGCCATGCGAGTGGGGAAGCACTGGTCGGGGCATTGTTGTGATAAGGAGGCCAGGACCCGTTGTGTCACAGTTCTGGTTTTTTGCGTTGAACAGATCTGCGTAATTTTTTTAAAGCTCTTGATAGTTTCTTTTCGTCACCGCGAAGCTTTACTGTATGAAGTTATGATAAACAATTACCGAAGGAAATGGCTGGAGCGCGTCCAGATCGTGTAACTTTCTTCGGTGGAAGTTTTTTTTGGAGCCGATACTTGGAAAATGCATCTTGGTCTCCTCATCGTAGCCACATATCCACGTCTGTTTATCCGTAACTGTAAAAAATATCCGTGCTCAAGTGGGGTCGGCCCTTCTAGTGGTGTCGAAAGGTCTTTTCTCATGCAGTTCTCAACAGATGCTTATCTGCTAAATATTCAGCTGTTTAGGCACAAATCCTGCTGTAAGCCTTCTGACACCTCAATGGTCGGACAATGTGGCCTGACGCAAACCATCTGAAATCTCTATCTTTTTTTGCTGGCCTTTTTTATGGCAATTTTACGGTTGACATGAGTGATCCCACTCTTCCCACGTTCTCGTCCGTGATCGCTGTCACAGGCCTTCCAGGATAAGATAATAGGTTTCTGTTGGTCCTCGAAACCATTAAACTACTTATTTACTTGAGCTTTACCGAATTCTGTTTGGTTCTGTAGACATTAGACTTTATTTGTTGCACAAGGACTGATGCACGCTCGTTTCCTTATTCGGAAAAATTGCAAAGGCTCAATACATACAAGACTTACTCAGTACTATCGGAAGACTCGAGACGGTATCAGATAGTTATGAAATTTCGCCTGTGTATAGAACAGCCCCGGCTTTTTTTGCCGGAAAAAACCTATATCACAAGTGATGATTCAACTACGCGAAAATGTAAACGACTGCTCATTTTGGGTTTCATATATATATGTATATATATATATATATATATAGATATATTTGAAACAACTTAATTAATCAAAGGACAAGCTTCTAGGTGTACGAAGTCGCCGGCTTGAGCCTGCCAGGTTTAAGAGAATGAATAAAGTCTTGAGACCCATTTAATAAACGTATCTTATCTCGAGACAAATGAATCCGCTTTTGTTGTAGTCATAATATTATTTGTGCATATATATTGATGCGTACTGTTGGCAGTGTGCAGATCACTAACCATAGTATCGGCATTAACTGCACCAAATGAGCGGATAAGTAACTCGACGTTGACATGTGTTGTGCCACCAGCGAAAGGAAAGTCCGGGTCCAGCTCACGAAGATGGCTCAAAAACTCTCCGGGGGTAACCTGTTTAAGAATCAGACCATAACGTATATGTAGAGATTAGTGTCTTTCTGTAGGCATTTTAGAAGAAACCCCTGCCGAATGAAATTAAATTTTCCCGCTTTAAGATGAGACGTTTCGAGTGTGCTACCTACTTCTGTGCGAACCGATCAATTCATGAGAATATCCTCTAGCGCATGCCGCAGCAGCCCAGCCAACGGTGCTGGAAACTGCTAATATTTTCTGTTTAAACGACAAATATCTTCGATTTTGCTCGCTTTTGTGTCGAGCAAAAGAAGTTCGAGTTCACTGTAATCTGCGGCCTTCAACACAAGTTAAGTATCCAATGAAGTTGTTAAAGATGGCTGACAGCAAAGTATATCGCAGGATCGACAGCGCTACTCGACTACATCGTACGGAGTGCGGCATTTTTTTGCGCGCAATCCTGTATAATGGAAATGTCTAAGGGTATCTGTAGAATGTTGACGCGAAGTGTACTAAGCGTTCGTGTTTCCAAGATCCATCTAGATTTGTAAAGAAATACTTATCGCATGTCCCAACTTCACCCTTAATTCCAATAATGGATGAGATGGAGTATGGCAAAAAGCTTGTGCGGAACCGTTCTGCGTCACTTTGTTTGCAGACCTAATTCAGGCTTTCGCTCACATATGTAGAGACCTATAGGCATATAAGTTGTTTTTACTAGCATCCATTGAGCTTATTGGTGAGGTTTGATCATATGGTATACGAGTAAATTGTCCTTTAAAATATAGATTTTTGTATGAAAAAACATTTCTGAGGTCCGCCTGCCGCGGGAATTGGCGGAAACTATTTACGGAAACGCTACCGTTACGGCGTTTTCGTGAGCAATTCTATTTGCATGAATCCTTTATACATCGTATGAAAAACTTAATGCCGGGAGGATTTAGATTGCACTTAATTTGATTTATTTCAATTCTGATTTGATTGACAATTTCAATCATGAGTTAGCTATATGGTGCCGAATTCGGTTTTCTATAATGTTTTGCTTACCCGCCGATCGTAATCCTCGAGTAGATCATCCAAAAAGCTAACGGCTGAAGGCGATGGATGCGATGAAGGGCTGTAACGACAAAAAGAAATACCGTGTTACAGATTGAATTCGGCCATCGTGTGCCCTTAACCGAGTTTTATTTGAGTATCGAAAAGCTGTAAATCCTACTGGGATCCTGAAATAAGGTTTTCAGGTAAACCACAGTAGCTAAAGCTAGGCAAGTTACGAAACTAGGATCTCGTTGGTCTAGGCCCGTTTGATACAATGCGTTGTCAGACGCTTTATCGTTGGATACCTCCCCGTCGTTGTATAGCGGGCCATAAAACAAGAAATGTTTGGTCCAAATTTCGCCTCACATGCTTTATAGTTATAGTTATAATTGCTACTTTTTCATGCTGACTAATCTTTGAAGGAACATCTTGTCAGGCGTTATCAATACACGAATAATGCGAAATACCAAACTAGATCTCTTATATGACCTTATATTTTCGAATGATTTATCTTTAACCTCATAAAAAGAACTGAGCCTTGTTTGACGCTTGAATTTCACAAAGCCTTCGACACAATTACCTTACCAACATGCATATAGAGCAAGCTTAGCAGGTGTACACATACTATCACTATGACCAACCACTTACATTTCTAAATGTGGCAAAGAGAGAGAGAGAGAGAGAGAGAAAAAACGAACCATTATTAAGTACAAAAGGATTGTTCACCACTAATCCCTTAGCTTTAGAATTATCGAGAAAGCCCCGGTGCTTTTATTCGGATCGAATTCGAAGCGAATCCGGAGAGGATTGCTAACTCGACAAGCGAAACGACACTCTACGCCTTCAGAGACTACCATCACTTCACGTGAAACACCGGACCGATTCGTGCCTTTTACCCATAGTGAACTATGCGCAAAATGCTGTTGGTCTGTGCAAGGCAGCCCCGGCGTTATTTCGGCACTAAAACGTGGACCACTTAACAATGGTGCCTCAAGTTGCTGTTCAGATCCCATTGAGACAAAGCTTTGTTTCGCGTAGCGAGTGTGTTTAAGTACTTGGGAAAAGCTTTAAAGCCAATTTTAAAAACGATAGTGCGTCACTCATGCGTGACTTTTTCTCTTTGATGCTATTTAAAAAGCCCCGAAAACTTACAGCTGAACCAAATTCACAGTACAGCATTGGTAAATGGCTGATTTCATGTTGCTGTAAAGGGTCTTCGTACAACCGTAACGTGACGAGTACTAATTGAAGCTCGTTAACTTAACTTCGCTTGACTTCGTATCGCAGTCGTAACGAACGGTCTTCTGCAGGGTTTTGACAGAAATACTATGTCGGTGCATTGGATATGTAAGAGCAATCAAGTACACAGAATGCTTCGTTCTATAAATACGACGCCAACGTTACCTGCTCACTGTTCGCTTTATCTTTTTCTCCACTTGAACAGTTAAATTTGATAATGTAAACAAAAAGATGCGTGTAAAGAGCAATATTCACAACTGAGAGACAGACAAACGCAGTCCTTTGCAGCTATAACCAGCTGAGTAAACCGATAAAGATACTGGCCGGTGCGAACTGTAATAAGAGAAAGCATACATTGCTGATAGCTTTAAGAGCACCGTTTGGTCTCCTGTTAGATTGCTTCTTTTAGACTGCTTGAAAGTATAATGGCTTGATCGATTGTTATTAAAACTAGCCAGCCTACGAGCGTATATTTTCTAGTTTTTCATCACGCGTAATAACGCGTAATGTGAACATTTAAAGATTAACGGGTTATCCACAAATCGATTGGACCTTGAAATTTTCTTTCACTTATAGAAGTAAACAAATCGATGTCTTTTGGCCTTCACAGTACACTTACTCCTACGGCCTACACAGTAATCTGACCTTTTTTAAGCATTCAACTATGAGGAATAATCAGGTATTTATTTTTGAATTCAATAAGGGATATGACATTGTTGCGGGTTTGCCCGACCGAGCTTGATGGGTTCGTTTTCAATTAAAAAAATGTACATTATTTTTATGGATATCGTTGAAATATCTTTGCAAGTTTAATTTTTACAGAGAGGCCGTATGGAATCATGCGATTCTAAAAGATTCATAGGTTAATGTTTATTAAATCATTACTTACATTAAGCACATAATTGCTTCAGAGTATTTCAACCAGGCAAATAGACCATTAGTTATAAAATACTGTATGATCCGTCAGGTACAAATAAAACTAGCGTAGGCATAACAAATCTTAACATGGGGCAGTAACTAATTTTACTGAACAAATTGTGTGTTATAAGACAATCAGACGTTTATCTAATCAACCGCAAGAAGTTTCGTTCTATTCCAGCTAAATAGCTTTTCTCTATCTTGTCAGGCCGTTCACTATAGACCGCGCACGAGAGTAGACATTTAGGCGCAACTCTATCCTTAACGAGTGATACAGGGGATTTGACATCAGTTGTATAGATCTAGACACGGCGACGCTAAGTTGGTTGTTCGCATTGCGCTCATAATGACCACTGCAGAAAGTATATAGTTTATTAAATACTGCGCTCTACCACCGCTTCGTAACAATATAAAGGCAACTCAGTAAAGGTGCGCGCCCTTTATAAAGATGGTGGTCAAGAGCAACGTTGCCCTACAGAAAAGCCTAGTCACGACGTAACTCACGCATACACACGTCATGTAAATACCGAGCTCGTCATCGCAACATTGTATAGCCCAAATATAATCACAGTGTCTCTATGAAATGTTTTAATTATAACCAAATGCCTCCTAGAACACCGTGAAAGGTTGATTTGTTACGACTGTTAATAGAAATACACGAAAATAGCGAATATCATTAATATGACATGTTGCACGAAGACAATGGGGCTGTTTCACGTCATTAAGAGACTGCTTTATTTATCAGAGGCAAATCACTATGACTTTTTTCGTTGTACTAGGAGACCTCAATTCACTTTCCTAAAGCACTCCACAGTGCTATAACAGTTCCGCTGCTCTGTTGAAGCGTCTGCCCCCTACATTCATAATCGAATCTTCTTATCCAGTAAAAACTTCGGGTAGATGTCTACTAGAGTGTTACGGCTTTGAGACGGCTGTGTGTTAAATGCCATGGCATTGCAAAACAGATTTTGCTAGAAAGATGCCCCTTTCATCGATAAATACAATCTTAAAGTAACAATCAGCAAAATATGATGATTATTAAGGACAAGGACGCAGTGCAAAACACTCAAATGCTATTCCACAGTATACTACTTATCTCTTATGTTATAAATTTCAGAAAAAAATGATAGCACAAAGGATGAACCACAGCTCAAGTGTAAGAGAGCTGCCGTTTAGGTATTTATTTGTCTGAGATTTACAGTCCCGTAATAAGCGCGAATCTGACAAAAAACAAAGAAACTTTTTCGAAACAAAAGCGGTCTGCAGAAATTTTAGCTCTAGCGCTATCGACGGATCACCGTAACTGTTAGTTGCCGCCATCAGCCGTCAACAGCCTCGAATTGAAAACTATACGAGCTTCATCAAAGTCAGCGAGCTTGATGGATTACGCAAGCCACAATCACGGTGGGCATGGTGGCGGTAGGGGTGCAGAAAACCGACTGTAACAAACATTGAACAGGGTGTGCTGCAAAGCCGTGAACTATCCAGAAGCTAGCTGAGTCCCTAAAATAATTTTTTAGAGGATTTCCAAAAACACTCACAGGAACTTTATCCAACGCCTTAAAACAATACCGCTACCCTATGAACTTAGCACTAAACAATATCGTAAGAGTAGAAGCAAAAAGTAAAAATAACTTAGGAAAATAGGGAAAACAGTGTTGTGACAGTAATCAGACGAATTCGTTGCTGATATCGTCGAAGCTATCGGCCTTCTCCATTCCAACGCAGGCAAAACGTGTGCGGTTTCGGAGCCTATGGATATTTGAAATGCTCATACCTCTATTGAACTCATGTGAAGTTGGATTTTGCTTTATTTCTAATTTTTTCGTGTGTTATACACAACTTTCTAGTAGTTTTTTCAAAAAGTAATAACCTTTAGTAGATTTCAATAACTTCCCAAAACTTCGCAGAGCGAGCGTCTCTTTTGCTGTCCTAAGGTCTAGAACAACCTGTGACTAGTGAATCAGCGAGGATATTCCAGATTCTTGCAAAGCAGTGATACGACCTAGATGTAAAACCGTCATACGTTGATGCGTCGCTGATTCACCTAGTCAGCAAGTATTTTTCTTTTATAGTCAGAACATCCGGCTGGGTTAAAGACAGTTCTACATTTCTATTTCCAACATTGACGGCAAAGAGCTTTGGGCTCTCAAACAGGCAGGAGCAGTCTGAAAAACGAAGATATGGCTCAACAGGATTTCGGGTTGAAATTGCTTCAGCTTTCAGATTGCTAGCACATTATACGTAGAAACGTGTTCAATAAGATTGCCTTTTATGCAAAAATGCAGCACTGTCAAAAGAGCTAGGATAATATAGATACATCCAGTATTATTTATAATCATAACCAAGCGTCATGCCACTAAAGAAAGACCATCGATATCTGAGAGATGTGATTCAGCTGAAATTTCTAGAGCAAATTACATGATAGCGTACGTTTTCTTAAAGTTCTTCACGAGGTTGATGCACGCTCTGCGAAGGCGTGGTGTAATATTGACTACTTTTCTAGTCAGATTTATTCGACGATTGGCTAGGGTTAAACACGTGCACAATACGGAAACATATATAAGTCTGCAGTAAACTATAATTCAACTCCTGTTTTTTTGACAAATTTTTCCTAAATGCGATTAGATTGAATGTTTTTCGTAAGCTGATAGTAGTGTTTTGCCTGGCTGTGGTTGACAAATTTTGGAAATCAGCTGAGTATTTATTTAGTGGTCTTTCAATAAATATCATGTTTTTGGGCGGGATAGGAGTTGTTATTGTTTCCTTTTAATAAGCGCTGCTATGGGACAGAACACAACTTTCAGCACTTCATAGAGGTCCTTTTTTAAACAAATAGTACAACATTTTTATCTCACTGGACACCTTCCGAACACACTGAAATAACAGATTAAAATACAGAATAAATATCAGTTTGGTTTTAGAAGCAGAGCTCATGATTTTATTTGAAAAACGTCACAGCCGGTATGTCGGGTGTCTCATTTTGGTTGAAGAATGCCCCATTTAAATTGAAATTGTTATTATTTACATACATAGGATATATGGCACTATTCGTGTGAAAATTAAAAAAAATTAACTAAGGTATATATAATAATGAATAGAATAAATAGGTACCTGCGTATTGTGTTTCACCGAACTTGATCTCTCTCTCTATCTCTCTCTCTCTCTCTCCATTTCTCTGTGTTCACTTCGTTTTTAGTCTTAGCTTGCAAGCCGATATGACAAACGTATACGCCCTTCTACAAAAAACAACCTTCCGTAAAGCAACTCATTGTTCTTTTATTCGACTTCAAGCGATTCGTGTTTGTCAGGCCAAACTAATTCCAGTTTCGAAAAGCAAATCGAGTAAAAATACCCATCAGCGACTGCTATTGTGTGCAAACAATCTCTCATAAGTCTTTAAACCCGAGAAAATATGTAGGTATTTTTTTGCCAAGTTTTTTGATGGAACGATTTTCTCTCCGTTTAAAATAATCATCGAAACAGTTAATCTATCATAATACAGTTGTTTAGCGTTTTACTCTTTTTTACGACCCAATCAAATTGACTACCTTCCGATTCGGCTGCCTTCTTTTTGATTTCAAAACTCCCGCGTAACTAGTCTGCCATTGGCTATCGCGCGCAACAGGAACGTTCCGCTGCTAAATGCCATAGATAACATAGCGAAATACGGTCATGGGGATAAATCGATCTTTTTCCAGGCATGTTTTATCTCGCATTTCATGCCAGCGATGAGAACTATTAAAGCACAAAATGCGTATACAGATGCCTAAATAAAAAGAACAAAAGCTACGCAATAAGTATAGAACTAGTCAAACGTACCTGCACAATGAGATGAAGTTAAAAATTCAAATAATCTGAAAAATCAACTGAGTCTTAGCTAGAAGCCGGATCCGAGACTTCAGTTTCCATCTATGTAGAACGCTGTGCGCTAAATGTATTTTTTATTTCTTAGTAGCTGTTTTTATGCGAATGGTGTTGACACTCCAGTTGTTCGAAGATTATCTACTATGGCGATTACTTCTAGTCACAATAAATATACATACTATACATAAATGACAAACGATTTAGACCATCGCCTCAGGTTGTTCCTTTTCTTTTATAAAGACATCATAAAGATACATTTTTAGAGCTACTATTAGATCCTGGAACAAATGCGTACCATACCATTGCCCACTAATGGCCATCTGCGCAAGGTACAAACAATTAAAATATATATATAAAATACACGCATATTTTCCGTAATGCTTTATTATCGTGATGCGCAGGTATTCAGGAGACGCATCCTGCGCTATCATTCGAACTCGTTTGCCTAAGAAGTGTACAAGCCAAAGGTCTAATGTCTTTTGAGCTGTAGCGCGATTTCAGAACAGGAACGGTTCATATTTGAAGAAACATATTTTCCGTATCAAAAGACAACAAATGATACTCCTTATCAAACTTCGGCTTCTAGTGCAAAAGTTTCCACCCTCCCTTTTAAGTACACTGCCCATCTTTCACTGGCTGGCGGTACTTTCGGTTAGCCATGTTCCAACAGTGAAATTACCACTAAGCGCTTTAGCCTGAACACTGCTAAGTCGTATTACTACCTGTGATTTTGCAAGCGTCTCGACGGTCGAAATTGAGTCGACGTGGCTGTATCTATGTTAGTGTCATATCGTGCTCCGGTACCAGCATAGACTTGCAAATCGTACTTCGTCCAGTTATGTCGACCCGTATAAAACAGATTGTGTTGCAGAGGAAAGATTAGCCCGATCCAATGTATCTCGTCAAATCCGGCAGGATGTCATCGACTGAGCCTGTGGGCATAGGCACAGACGTTGGCTATAGTAATTTTGAACCTGAGGTGATCAGCTGTTTTACAGGAAGGGACTCGGTAGCACATTTTTTACTCTTGACGACGACATAAAGGGACGCATCACTAATCATCAACTACCAGGCATGAAAATGTAAATACATAGCTAATTCTATGCATCAGATGTGATTAACAATCTTCATAGAACATAAAGTGAGCGTAGAACGTGTTCATACGTATATTGTAGATGAGAGACTAGATGAATCAGGTACCGTCAAGCCGTAAACGCGGCAAGTGGATCCAAAAAATTGTACAAAGGTATAAGTGTGAAATGTGTGATTCATCAAACCAGCAAGGAATTCTTCTCAGTAACGAAGACAGAATGAGAAAGGAAGAACATTTGTAAAAGCATGGACTGACCTATATTTGCTTCAAACTAGCATACATATCCTCTACAATAAAAACCCGTCTAAAAATCTTACGTTTGTTAGCTAAGTATTACATAAAGCTCTATTTAATACAACCTGAGTCACTTTGAGGTGATATCCTAATGAAAAAAACAAATTCACTGATTTTCTTGGTGAGGCAGCAGCTTGAAATCACTCTCACGATGCACTTGCTAGTCCGCAAACTGCTAGAAATCAGATATTATCCATGTCCTAGGTATAGAAATATTCCACCCATAACCTGTTGAAGAAGAGGAAGACTTGCTGGCTCGGATGGCAATTAAGCCTAGCGACCAAAGCATGAGCGCAAAAAGGCAAAAACCTCTCTTGGCCTTTACTTTGAATGATGCTACATACATCGACTAGGGCGACGATAGAACGAACGCCGCATTAATCAGTATACTGTCATGTCAGCTGCCATTACCCTAATATTGTGATGTAGATTTCTCTCCACCGGGCGAAGGTACGAGTAGGCTGAAAGCAAGCACGAAACTTGATATAACTAATCTTGCAAGGGAACAAAGCATTCGAGGCCTAATTTGATAGAGTTTGTTCGGCCCGCTCAGTTGGGTCGAAGTTAATCTAGAAATATACGCTTTTCGGATAAAAGTCTCTAAACGGAAGGTGCACTTATAGCTTTAAGCGATAGGCATCTTGCACTTAAATTAGTAATAACCGAAAGCTCGTTTCGTTTCGTTGGCCTGAATAAAAATATTTACTAACTATGTGTCGAACGCTGTGGAAACCGTGGAGCTAGATCTGTCAGCGTCGGTACAGCGTAGTGGTTAGTATTAAATATATTCGTTTCCCGAAGTATCCGTTGTTTTCATTTGCCGAGCACTTCGCGTGTACGGCTTGTACCTAATTACTGATTAGGCAATCTACCGTTCTCCATCGGTAGAATCATATTATTCCTGTAACAGTCGCTGTAACTGGCCACAGTAAAATTGCAGGTCCACATAAAGGTGATGAACAACTAGATACATTAGCGTATGCAATAGTTCCTGTGTTTTGGCTTCGATATTTCAGCATTTGATATTGTTCCTGTCGCTTAGCAGCCTCGCTATAAACATTTGAATTAGAAGCGTCTTTATTGCGCTATAGCACTTTTATTTTAGTAGTTAAAAAAAAAAAAAAAAAAAAAAATGTATTCGCTTAGAATACACCTTGCCAGCAATTGGACGTCACTTAATAACTTCTGCTGAAACATAATTTTTTTTACAACAGCGAGCGAGTGTTGGATTCTTTGATTACATAGTATCACGGTTAGAATAGCCCGGAGCTAGAAAAAAAAGTTTAAGGGCTCATCTAACGTTTTTCGAATCAGTAACGTATAGATCGGTGGTGCCATATTCATTAACAGTGGTGTCTGTTTGGTTCATACAGACAAATATGACGAAGCCACTTATATTTCACAGAGAAAATTGGCTATATGTACGAACCGCGTACTGTAGACTTGAGTCTTATTCCACATAGAGAGGTGAACAATAAGGACATGCTTCTATTATAGAAGCTTGAAAATTAGAACAAGCTTGTGGCACAACTGCTATTTTTATCATGTGAATGCTGGTAAAGTATACCAAAATAGAACATTACTCATATTTTCTGCTCTTTAAAATAGAAGCCAATGCCTAACACATGCGTTTTAAATCAGATATTCTAGGAGATGCGCCTAGATATTTACGCATGTCCAATTATCCAATAATACACCCATCAATATTCCATCTATATATATATATATATATATATATATATATTAGAAATATATATTTCCATTTTTCAATAAAATAGGCGCCATTTGTTTTAATTAATGTATGCAAAAGGAATTCGTAATGATATGTGAGGCCTATAACCCTTATGTTTATATAAGCTGTTGTGATTGACACACTCAAGTGAATCCATTCCATATAATTAAACAGTATTGAATGAAGCCTTCCTTACGAAAACTCGCATGCATAATAAAATTACCATGATTGAAGCCAGCGTGCTTAAGTATGTCGTTCCCAACCGGAACGTAAAATGGCGACGGACATAAATTTTTCTATTTGGCCAATCTTCTTATAAGCTCAGAGACAGTTTCACCAAAAGTTTACGAAGCATAGGCTGTGGCAGCATAGACATGCGGCTGCCCACACAGCGATTCAAACTGTCGACTAAAACTTAATTTTACTTAATTATTATATATATATATATATATATATATATATAGTATGTGATGTAGTTCTGAAACCCGTGCCATGTAGCTGGAATAAGTCAAGATACCTGAATGTGATGAATTGGTTGCTGGTACGCACGAAACAGCCATCTTGCTCGATCACGATACATCAGATTTTACCCTTTCTGATCTCGGTTTAGACAGTCAGATCATTAGAAAGCCGAAAATACACGACTCTTTCAAAGAAAGTTACAGAAAGCTAAATACAAAACGGATATAATACCTTAGACTGTACGATAAAATATCGATTTTTCTAAAGCAAGCAAACAATAGCCACTAATTCAGATTTTCTTTTTTTGAAATATATATTTCCTATGGATTACTTCATATTAACTTGCTGGGCAAGCAGGTCCTATTTTTGGCTATTGCTTCTATTTCAAACATTTAATTTGTTGACACTCGAGTGTAGCGCACGAACGAGGCTCTTTCTCTACTCTGTGGGATTACTGTCAATGTTCTGCTTGGGACTCGACATTTTACCTTGATTTTGAACCCTATCGATCACGTGAAAAAGTAATGAATTTGCAATGACGGCCATTTACCAATATCAATTCAGAAAATTTCTCTACAACTTAATGATATAGCCGCATCAAACAGTTATCCTTCTTTGAAAGGTGTAAGGTAATTCTTCTCGAATACAAAACTTAGAATAGAGCACGTTTTTAAGCCAAAAATGCAATTTTTATACTTCAGGATAATAAATGTTTTCATTCCATATATCACATCTATTTGAAATTGTATCGGAACGTTTTTGTCGACATGTTTAAAATAAAAACCTATAACAAAAAAACTCTTTGTTATTATTTTCCAGCGCATTATTGTCAAGGGTACAAGCGACGTTACTTATTTAATCTCGTTGTTTTTCACTCAACAAGCGGTGCAAAGTTTGTACCTTCAACTGGACTGCATCAGACTATATTGATTATTGCCTAGTTTTCTTTCTTTCTCCAGAAGCTCTTTACAAAAGAAATTTTCGATTGATGACTTCAATGATTTATCCGCACTCATTTTTTCTTTAAATACAATTTTCTTATATTCCGTGACGCGACCTAAACGCTACAGTGTAACAATGCTACGTCAAGTTATATGAAACTCTGGTTAATGTTACGTGGTAAGAGCGGCTGAAGCGCGTGGCGATGATAGGTCGCGGCGAGCGCGGCACCGTGTGACCCCGATAAAATAAGGAAACTGTCGTAGCAAAAAGTTAACACTTAGACCTAGCTGGGTTTGTAATACTTTACAGCTAGGCTTATTAATATGCCTTCGATAGAAGACAGATAAAAAAAAAAGGCATGAAATTCCAAAACGGTACCGGAGCGCATAGAAGTACTATCTCTTATATAAACTTTAGGCAAATACCGCGCCAACGTTTTCGCGTATTGTATATAGATGTACTATTTGGCATAGTTTGCGGTATCGTAATGATGATGGCCAGTTTCTACCTAAATATTAGAGAATTTACGGGATAGTAAATGGGTTTCTTCGCGCGAGGTGTACAAAATATAACGGTTTCAGCAGCGACACACTTCGTGCTAAATAATCGTTAATCAACTAAATATTATTCAATAAACTATCCAGCATTGATTCCGCGGAGGTCAGGAAATTAACTAAAATTGAGAAAAAAATAACATCCAGACATATACTCGTCGAAAATTAAGGAACTTTTCGAAATCATACAGCCAAGTCACGAATTGATATTAAAAGCCGTGTAATTTGAATTGTAGAACATCAACTTTTCTGTTCTACGCATGGCCGTGTGCTGTGTTTGCAAGTCAAAGCTACGTTCGTCCAAATTCCGTACGCCTGTAATCAACTTAATACGGTATTGTCTAGAACACCTTAAACGTTGAAGGCGCAGGTCAATCTGGCTTAGAGCTTCGTTTGCCTCTCCATACAAAAATAACATTCTGTATAAATAGGCATCAAGATAAAGGTGACTATGTACAGCTCCGTGTTGAGATATATATATATATATATAAGGATCACTTTACCTACTGAGAAGGCGCTGCACTTCAGCTTGTAGGCCACGCAATGAGCGTAATTTGCGCAATATTTAAGCGGCAACTTTCCAAGTTTTGGAATTTACTTCCCAAATAATTTCGACAGCTTAAATTGACCGCGAGTGTGCTGTGATCCGTATTAGATATCTGCCGTAAAGTAGTGCGTGTTTTGACAACTTAATAAAGAGCTGTTAAGTTTACAAATATGTGCTTCCATAACTTATGTACGTAAACTAAAGGTGTCATAACTTGGCTTGCATAATTAGCTACCGTTTTCGACGCAAGTAATTGCGGCCCTTAGACACCGCACCAAGCCCAATCCTAATCCGTCTATCGTGAAAACCCAAAAAAATTATAACTTTTTTTTTAAATATATTCCCTCATATACCCGTAGGAAACATCCAATTAATAAAACAGAGCAAAAGTGAACGGAAAAGAGAGAACTAAATTTACCCGCATTAAAGTCGACCGCCACCTTCAAATAGGCCCTTCTATTTAAAGAAACTAGCTACTATTTTTGGGGGATTGAACCTAAGGTCCAACTGTTGTAAAACATTGCGCCAAGCAAAGGTTCGGTATCGGTGCATTCTATCTCCTCATTAGACTCGTGTCAGATGAGTACGTGTGGGAAGAATACTCATAATCAATATGCACTTCGATGCAGACGAGCTTTAAGCAAAACGCTTTCATAACGCTCGTTTCTGGTAAACTTTTGCGACAATGCTGAAACAGTAAACGGATCTTAGAAGCATTTTATATAACGATAGCGTTCTACTGGAGCAGTGACAGACGATCGAACCTCGACCTTAATACATTTGAAACCTTTTAATTTCGAAATATGTGCATGCAATCAGAATGAGAAGGAAAGTTTAGATGACGTTGCAGGGTTCTATTGATTTTGCTGTTGACTGACCAACAATTTAGACTACGCGTGCAATTTTATATTTAAACTCAGTGATTATAAATCTTTTTAGCAGCTGTGGCACGTGAAGTCACGAAAAATACTAATTATTGGCACTACTTATAGCAATGACTGCTGAAACCCCGTTGCTTCTGCATGACTAATTAGCTTTCTCAGCTTTTTAGCTATTAGCAAACTAAAGCATTATATTTTCTTTCTTTGATTTCGGAAGTGTTTGAGCTGCCATTGTAGCTTACATCGCTTGCGCATATGGTTTCCAGAAGAGTGGTTGAAGAATTGTTCAATTAAATTGTTCTTCGTAGAGTTCGGAACATCGTTCCTTTGTCTTCCATAATGTGTGAATTCTTCATTTTTTTTATAAAATAAAAATCTTTATACTTTTCCGATATAGTCCTTAAGCTTATTCACCGCATCAGAAGTAATTTTCGTTCCTGCATCTTGTACAGCTGCACATCCTTCTTCCTGATAGCATTTTCAATAGTTGACAGTTTCCTTCGAGAGTTCTCCCGCTTGCGGTAGAGGTCTCACTGACCCATAGACTGGCCAATCACCAATTATATGTATTGAAACCGGTTTTTTATTATTATTATTATTATTATTATAATAAACTTAACAGATAGAATAATTTGTCGGTATGTAGCGGAAGACCCTAAGGAAGCTGTTCCCGCTGCATTTCCAGTTGCTATTAAACATCGGTAAAAATTCAATAATCCGATTTTCTAACAGCATCATATCAGCATAACATTGTTAAGTGTATACTAAGCTGTAAACTTATATTTTCGACTATCGATTGTATCGAAGAAATAACAGGAAAGAATATATAATAGAAACGTTAAAACAGATAGCGAAGTGAATAAGGTCCCAGGTTCAATATTTTTAATTTCAATCAGTATAATACCCTAATTCTCATAGCACTCAATTACGAAAATTCAAAGCAAACTAACCGCGGATGCTACAAAGCCATTATTAATGTTAAGAAGTATCTCCACTTGTAGAATGAGATGGGGCATTTTCCCAACTGTAAGGCGACTCGTATTGACTGTATCGTATCAAAATTTTGTTCCAGCGCACTCATTCTTGGTAAAATGTTGCGTTCCATACAAATTAGGGCATTACTGGCGTTGTTTACGTAACCCAGAGAATTCCAAGCTAGTCTTCACAAGAAGCTAAGTACGTCAACAGCAAACTGAATCAACCTGTAAAAAATCTTCGTATGGTCCAAGTTGTCAACCGCTTGGCATTGGCCATTGCAGTCAAAAATGCCGTGTATAGAAGTCTGATCTTCCCGCAACAATATGTTATCATGCCACTGTTCCTCTGTACACTTCATTTCCCCCTTATCACGCGTTTACGTGCAATTTACGTCACTACGTGTACGTACTTATATTGGGACTGCGCGAATACTCTCTCTGGCAGTTTTTCCCTTTGCCCGTTCTTACCACATACTCATGCCAGTTATAATGCATGCTGTGCACTGCAAACGCATTATTAGTTTCCCTTCTCAGTCCTAGTCGTTCAAAATTTCCCTCAATGAAATTATACCTCAGAGCTTTTCAGAGACGACGATCATTCAAAATGTTTACTATCAATGCCGTCTTCTTTTCCCCCTTTTATACCGAAACGTGAGTCTGTTCTCGGCATGCGACTTGTCCATATTTAACACATATACAAATACGCGTAAAAAATAATTAGCCATTCCTGTTCAAAAATTTCTCTTTTGTCAAATTTAAGGGTTTGTCCTTCTTCATGGTCTAGTTAATAGCTCGAATCCGCCTGCTGGGTAGGCATCGACTTAATCCATTAATGTGTCACAACAGTATGCGACAACATATGTTACAATGAAACGATAATTTCGATACTCTACTCTGGCTCGTGTTTGACCGTTTCTGCTGTGCCATTATCAAAGAGATGGAGCAACCTGGCGTTTTCCCATTCGCGGCTGTAAGCTACTGGATAGCTAACGTCTTCGGAGACAGGGCTCACTTTTTTATTTAGGCTGCGTTTGTTACGTATGGACCGAGATGCGATAATACTTTGAAGACTAAGATCCGTTCGGGTCGTTTGTATAGCTTGCAAGTGCTATCTTTAGACGGATATTCGGTTGTTAGGCAAGCTGGAGCTCTGGGTGATGCGTCTCGCCAAACAGAAAACCATTTCGAGTACGAAGCCTTCTCGATTTTTCTTGTTTGCCTTCGTTCCTGCATCTGAAAAGTTTGTGAGCGACGAAATGTTGAAGATGACTAATTTAACTCTAACGAATTGTTCTAAAAAAATGCTTGTTCCGGTCAGATTCTAGCTATGGACTTTAATAGTAGCATCATCAGCTAATACAAAATAGATAGTATCGCTTTGAAACTAATGGTAGATATGCCAGAAAATACCTTGTATTCAGGTGTATTTCTTTCAGTGTTGACCAATGACAATCTACAACCACCACACCATGCCCGAGTTTATTTGAAGGTATCTGCTGCCATGACAACATAATCATACCTAATTTTAACCTCTTTTCAACAATATTAGTATGTATTCACTGTATTAAGGTTTCTCGAATTGCAACCCATTGCCACTGGTGAAAGTTCATGACAATCAAAACTATAAAAAGAAAAAAAAATATGAAATATACAAACGATTCTTGTTATTAGCATAAAATCTCTGAGATAACTAACAGTTAGCCAAAGGCTAATTAAATAACAAATAAATAATAAATAGTAATAATAAACAAAAAGGCTTTAGAACAGGACTGACCGTACAGAGTTGGTTACTTACAAAGCTGTAAGCTGTCCCGTCAGTAAGCAACGTGCAATAATAACAAATGTTCCATTGTACGGCTGTTGTTTAATCCTTTACATAAACAAAGCACATATAAGCAAGCGGGAAACCAACGTTTTTACAGTTTTTACATTCGTTTAACTGTAGTTGGTCCTCGCTCGTTCCTTTTGTTAGCTACCCTGAAACCTATCTTGCAGCTTGGTCTCAGACAGTCAGCATATGTTATCTTTCACAGGCGCAATGGAGAGTAAGAACAGCAGTGTATTTTCGTATGCATAATTCATCTTTACTATAACGTGCATTTTACAAGGCAAAATGATTTGTGCGATGGATGGATGGATGGATGGATGGATGGATGACTTCGGGTGTTACGTCTGGCTCAATACTGACTTAAACCTATATACCACGACTAACAAAAAATGCATTATAAAAGGAATCGCATCAGGCAATATAAGAACCATAGCATTGATGCTTGACTAAATGCCAAGTTTTTTTTTTATAGCTACTGAATTTAGTTATGGCTTCAGTTGGTCCACCTTCGATGTATCTAAAAAATGGCCCAATGCGAAAGCAGTTCGCAAACTTTAGCCGCAAAATCGATCTTCGTTCTTGAATATTAGAAACGAGAGTTGGATGACCGTTGATCTGGTTGGATTGTAGTTTCTTGATAAAGGGCCGTTATTACACTATAATGTTGTCACCTACGTTGAGCTTACCTTTTGACTAATCACTCTGTTCCTACTGTTGACCTACTGCAACAAAGTATAGTTTTCAACTAATCCGCATGTAATAGCTACTGAGCGATAGTAGCGTCTTTATTTACGTAACTTTCATATAGCGTGCGTAAATATGTTGTCGTAAGTTCTAGCCAGTAGCAATGTCGTCTAAGAGACGAACCATTATAACGTACCAGCAAATGCAAGGTTAGCAAATTTAAATTTTACTCTAGATCTTAATAGAAAATTGTATTTTTGTGAAACTTTTTAGTGCTGTGAAAGTATGGTAATTACGGCATTTATTTCAGAGTCAAACGCTTGTTCATAACAAATTCTCAAAATCTCAATAGCAATGCAATGTCCTTCAGAGTCAGTCATATGGCGACCGGCAGTCTTTCATAAGGCTTTGTACAACGGTTAATTGAATGCGCGATAGCACTGACCCGTAACAGCTGCGTCTAGATTTATCTACGGTTGTTTTTTTAAGCGATAGCATCACGTTGAGGTATTAGAGCTTACAAGTTATACGTATTTTTTTAGGAGCATAGCTAATTTTAATGTCGCAATGACAGTCGTCATATAGACTGCGTAGCGCATAGGTCGGATCTATAGATTTCGCTAGAGGTAATCGTTGTTAATCTAAGGCCGCTGTGTATTGAATGCGCAACACAGTCAAATATATATGAAAACTAACTAAGAAATTTATCAAAATGCAGTATGTATCATCCCTTTTCCTTAACTGCAATAGGGACTAACTAGAACGAGATGCTCCTATACAGTTCCCTTAAAGTCTTGGGTCTTCGTTAGTAGACCTTAAACTACAGGTTTTAAGTTCTAAAGAGAAAGAAACGATCGTTCAAGTTTATACCTAGGGATAACTGTAAGTAAATGCGTCAGATGAGAACCAGTGTAGGTCTATTTCATATGAAAACGACTCGTAAAGGTGTGAGGGTTCCATTAGTCATCTAACACTCTTTGTTCTAACAAAGAATGTCAACTAGATCTTGAGTTAGGCATAAGCTGGGCTAGTGGCGCATTGCTATCTCAACGGCTTCTTAATATACGGCCAGAATATAAAATATACTCCATCAGCATTTTAGATAGGAAATACTCCCGCCCAGTAGAGTGTATACTCCAACCTAGCATTAAAATTGTCCCGTCTGTGACCTACAAACTGTATGTTCTCGTTTATTTGAATACAATCCACGGGGATATGGACAGGGACTTAAGGCCCAGTGCTTAAAAGAGAGCTGGAGATCTAGCGAAGTTGGCTGAAGTAGGTCTCTAATGTTCGATGGAAGAATGTAAAGCTTTACCAAAACCTATTTCTCAAAACTTCGTTATTATGAGAAACATATAGTTTTTACACTAAAATCATTAATTTACATTTCATCAAAAAATCAAATGTTCACTATATCTTCGTGTATTAGACAAGTATTCAAATCCTTTTTTAATTATCGGATCGATTTTTTATGGTGTTGGCTACGTAAAAGATTATTGCAAGAATCTGCCTCTTGCTAGGTTCTAACTATGAATCCAACGATATTCACAATCACGTCACTGACAATGAACGAGGAGAATGTATAGGTTGTTTTAACATACTGTACCTGTTAACGAATGCCGTTCTCTTTATCAAAGGCCTTCGGTTAGTCTTCGAGATGTTCCGAAGGATACAGTTCGTGTATGACTGCCAAAAAACAGAGTAAAAAGCGACTGCATAGCTTCGAAAGCTCATTATGCTTGGCCTAATACTGCCCACATTTCAAATCTCTTTCAGCAGCCAGATGCTGCTCATCGTGAGAGTGCCTACTCGATAAAAATAGCTGCTTATGTGGGCCATGCTGCACATGTGATATCCTCAAGGGAGCGAGCCACTAGTTCTAATCGTCAGTTATCGTAGTTTCTGATGCGAGTATGAGTTACTTCGTCAGATTGATTCAAACAGAGTACGTCGCAAATACCAAGACTAACACTGAGTATGTCACGGACAGATTTGCAAACAGCACGGAAGTGGGGCAATAGTGAGGCGGTTTACCCTTTCAAGTAGTCCTAACCGACAGATAAACTGAATCTTACTCGCAACTCGATTATAGTTAATGCTACCAGAAAGAGACTTATTGTTTACATTTTGGAGATGACGTGGTTTCTCTACTTAGCAGTGCATATAATCATTCTCACGTAAAGTTTGTCGCAACGTACGGAAGGCACCATAATCACCAGTGTTTTGCTGCCGTTCGTGGGTTTCACCGTTTAAATGAATATACAATTACTTCATATTTATAGTCTAAATGTGTCCTGAGTCCTGATATCGCTCACTTGTGAGCTTCTGCCCGTTCGTGCCCAGACATGAACAGAACCCAACATTGTTACCCACGTGTACGTTCTGACCATGCTAGAGCGTGTTTAGAACATTATATTTATTTATTAATGCAATTACTGTGTAGCAGTACAACTGTGAAAAGATGTTCCGTGCAATTCCTTTTAAAATGTGTGCACTGGTTCAATTAGTAAACGTTGTTTTTAGTTTTAAACGTCTTCTGCGTAGACGGTCCTAGGAGTTCAGCCTTTCTACATAGCTTGCGCCTCCCTCACGAAGTGTACTTCCCAGATAAGATCTATGCGGCCTTATTATACTTAGTTTTTAGCATAGTAATGCCCTATCTAGAACGATCGGTCAGAAAAATTGACCACACACGACGCTTGGATTTCGTTTGTGGCACAAGCTTATCCGTGCCGGCACGAATGATGTACTGCAATTTTTGTTTCGTAGATAGTTAGCGAAAGCAGTAAACGATAAACTAAAACAAAAACGAATAAGACTCTTGGAAGTATCCATGCATCACATATACGTCATAGGAATCCGTATGAGATGTGGATACATGTACGGTTTCAAGATGAAATTCAGTGTTACTGCAAGAAGAAGTAGAGGGACGCTGCGGCAAGATACTATCATATGAAGACGATACTGTTAAAAAAAAAGTATTAGACAAACCAATGGTACAATATAGAGAAGAAATGCTGTGAGGTAAGTGTCTGCATTGTTTTAATAAGGTTACCCAGAAAGAAGAACAGTCGCCACAGACTAGACGAAACATGGAGCTTTTAGGATCAAATTGTTATTACTGGTAAATATGGCAAACTACGGTATCTCATTAATCACAAGTTAATATTTTTCTTATAGAGTCGTATCTTCTTTGTGTATGAATTCCCTCTGAATTATGAAGCACAAACGTCAAGCTAATTATCAAAATATTTCCCTACACTGTGTTTATTAGCATGTTTGGTAGTCACCTCAGTCATAGAAAACTTTCGGTGAATCATCTATGACCGTCTAATTGCCCGCTCATATTGATTAAGCGCTATCTTATGCGATCCAAATTTGCACTCAGATATCTTCAACCTGCGTACGACCTGCTAATCCGGATGAGCAGCAACTGCGTGAGGAAAACTTCTTTAACCTTAAGTCGGTGGAGTCATTATACAATGATTATACCGAACTTCTTTTAGTTCAAAGTCGAATCGTAGACCTCGCTAAGCGTCGCATATACATTCGCATACTGCGACCAAGTGTAATTATTAAGTGACCTTGCAAGGAAATGGATTATAAAGAACTCAAGTTACCTAAGGAAGCTATCAAAGGTCACAGTTAGCAGGTCTATCCGCCTTCATGAAACCATTGTTCAGCCAACACGTTGCCAATGCGTGCTTAACCGTTAAAGATGGCCTTTTGTTTAAAAAAACGACAGTAACAGCCGACCCAAAAATTACGTTTTTATTTGTTCTGCTTCACAAATGCTATCACTATGTGATCTGCCATGTGAAACCCGCTGATGCCCACACTTGAAGCTATGGTAAGCTAAGCTATTGCCGAGCAATAGGAAGCCATCCATTTAAGAATTAAAGTACTTCCTGAAGACTGTAAACCATTAATAGGTTAGCAAAGGAATCGCGTTACTTGGCCTAGGCAGACGGTGCTCGAATAGCAGAGCAGCGTGTGGTAGACGATAGATCACTATTGTCTATCATACATTGCTCTAGCGTTCGCTTACCGTTTCTCTGAGCAAATACACAAGTATTACTTTAACGTATATTAGGGTGGAATATGTATTTATTGTCTGTTCCTGATAATTGTTATTAACCCAATCCAAACAGTTAACCGTAACACTTACGCTTCTGTGGGAGGCTCTAGAAACCGTCGCTGTCGAACAATTTTTTCGCGTTGACATAAAACGAGTAAACCCTGGACCAGCCCAAGCACGAATATAGCACACCAATTTGCAAGCATATTCCACCGTGTCACGTTCATAATTGTGCGAAAGAACAGGCACTCGTCTGCTTCGTGTTGCTTTATGTATTCCGCTGCATGTACACGATGACACCTTATCGAACCACAAACTACTCACAAATTATTTCTTTGCACATTTTGGCATGACATGTGCGCCCTCTACTGACAATGCCAGTGTTTTATCTCATTTTGCCACTTTTACGAGATTTTCTTTTTCCAAACAGTTTTGCTCGTTCGATTGATACGAAGCCGGAGCTACAAGTCAAATTTCATTATTGTCCCTAGCTCAACAGTCACGTTTCTACGTCGTACCGCTAGGACATGTGACATATTTTTGTCGGTTTTTCAGTTCATGCATATATGATTTTTTTCAGCGCCGCCCTGCTTACCGCCTGCAAAGGCTCTGCATCTGTATGGTCGAACATCTTCACTCGTTTGACGTCTGTTAGTTCTGTCACTGAATCTTTAATGGAATTTCTTAACCTTTTATACGGCTGTTAGTATCATTTCTGCTATCCAGACAAAATCTGCTATGGTACGAGATTGTGGCAGAAGCAGGCGTTGCTATTAAACCTGTTGGGTAACTGTCGTGCTTTATTATCGTTCAGCTGCGACAGCCCCCCACTCACACTCCATCGTGTTGATGATCTACTTTCATCTCGCACGATTGCTACGATTTCTGTTGTAATAGAGAAGGATACTTTCTTAGCTTTTACTTCAGTTCTAATCTCATTAGTTTCGTGGGCCGCCTCGCTATCTGCGAGCGAACACTTGGGCTCAGTTCATTTATTCCTTTGCAGTTTGCTCTTGTTGTGTTCGTTCGTTAGTTCAGATCTGTTTCTCGATCGCCTGCCTGTCATGGCTCTCGATTTGGCCTGCCTTTTGCTTGTTTCTCCAGTTTCGACTGTTACTTGCTTCTACTAGTAAACATATGAGTGTCCGACAGTTCCCGGATCTACTTCCGCTTTTTTGCCATAGCCATACCACCTCCGACGTGATGAACGTTTCGATGTCTTGTGCTCTTATAGTCGTTCCTATTGATGCGGCTGTAATTTCACAGCAAGTTCACCGAAGCCGCGTGAGGTTTAGGCTAATCCATCAAAATTACAGACATTTTGTCCACGAATCAATGCTAGACATGGAGCGTATTTCGTGGTCGTTGTCCTACCCTAAATGGACAAGGGACAGTGCTCATAGAGACCACGTTGCAACCACAGCTGGATCCTTGGCCGGCTGGTAGAAAGACTACATTGATCTCGTTTGTTGTTCTTCAGACAATTTTTTTTACTGCGGTAACTACGAGTGCTTCGAGATACTGTCGAGTACTGATACTGATTTAGTGGCCTGCCTATAAAATTGAGCCACAGTATCTTTTTTTGGTGCTCTATAATTCTCGTTTTCCCTTGAAACAAAGCCTTGTCTTCGTTCAATAGGAAATACAGAACGGATATCGAAACAACACAATATCATTCCTAGCAGCTACCCCAAGCCTGCTATGCAACTAAGTACAGTTGTGTAGGTTGTATGGTACAATTATCCTTTTCTTTTTTTACCTCGCTCCATCAATTTAACCACGTACTCTCTTTGCTGCATTAAACTTTGTTGAAAAGGTATTTTCTATATGGTTCCAATAAAAAATAAATCATCTCTATGATAAAAGGAGAATGACACAATGCTGGTTACATGCTTGCGATGCCGAGCGCGCGCGTTTCATATATATATATATATATATATATATATATATATATCATGGCTTCCGTAAGAGCTCCAAAGAAAGAAAGATGTTTCAAAATGACTTTCAAGCCAGAAGTTATGAAACGCTCGAAGTTGAGACTCGGCATAAAAAGAAAAAATGGAAAAACATAGATAACGAATTTGGTACAAATCTGCCTTTGCCGGTACCTCAGTCAGCGAATAGTTCGAGTTCTTTAAAATTTTATAAGCATGCAGCGACTAACATCCAAAGAACAGTTGTAAGGTCCACATCCAAACGTGCCTATGTAACCATTAACAAACACAGAAGAACAAGTACGTTAAGCACTCAGCCCTACAATAGTCTAATTCCATCTTCATAATGAGACAACTCTGTCGAAAACAGTTGCCGCCGAGAAATTAATTTTGATTCCGCTGCAGCCGTGCTTCATTCTTCCCAAAAAAGCATTAATTGTAGGCAATAACGGTTTAGCAATGTCAGTATCCTGGTTGTGTGTACTAAACACGGCGTGATGATTGTACTACTTCCAGAACAATCGGCACTTAACTTTTGGAACTATCACATGTTCCATTGCACAATTATGAGGCAACAAAGAAGATGGCCGTACTCGTGCAACGCTGTCACAGGTCAAGATACTCCTGGTTGCTTTAGATAGCTCATAGACCTAGCAAAAAAGGTTCATGACATAAATTGAAAGCAACAGCACAGACACGACTTCCGCTCGATACAGATCTTCAGATATTGACGCAAAGCAAATAGAAACATGGCGATAAATGACTGAGAACGAAAATTAGGTATCCGGAAGGAGACGCTCGCATTAAAAATTGCGGGGCTTAGGTGAATCTCAGCTTGACGGAATGCCCTTTCTCGGTGCGCCTGTAAATTGTACACGCGATATAACTGATGTCCGGTCAGACGTACATTACTAAACAGCGCCGAACAACAAAAACCCAGCCTGATCTTGAAGCCATAGATCTTGGCCTTCAAGGTTGTCACGAACGGCAAGTGAAGTTGCTTCGCCTGGTTTGCCGGCCAGCTGTTGATTCTAAGGCTGAATTGGCTGACTCACAGCGCCTGCAGGTGGCTGGAGAGGGTAGAAACTCTGTCGTCTCTGAAACGGGAAAGGGACAAAGGTGAAGGCAAGTTTAGTATTTGCTTGCGCATTGCGAACAGGATACCGGTAAAAGCTGCGCAGTTTCGTTAAGGAACCGTGCCTGCGAGCCAACTAGCTGGGGCCTAGAAGAGCCTTAAACGCAAGGCGACGGGGTAGAGAAGCTGAGGCAATCTTTCTGCCGCAAATTCTATAGCGATAGCTACACGAATCTTTCAGTTGCAGATGTCGAAGACGACAGCGGCGAGGACTATTGCTACTGTTGTTTGTTGAAATTGCATATAGTCAGGCCAATAAGACAAAGAAAACAGGCAATTTGTATAATACCTACCCTCTTCGATGGTTCCCTTGTCCTCTTCCCGAAAACTACCTCGCTCTTATAAACTGCAACCCGAACGATGACATTCTAGCATAATATCTTGTATAGAACACTATCGCGGGCGAAACGCAAACGAGTTGCTAAAGAATTATAGGTTTAATAGTAGATGACGCTAGTGCCTTAGGTGTCCTAATTAGTACCATAAAAATTATTATAATTGCAGAAAATTAATTGAATTTTGCAAAATGGATGAGCCTATTCTCAAAATTACTACAATACGATTGCATGTTAGCGACAATACCGGTCATCTCTCTGTAATTGTAAGGTCGTCTTCGATTTTTGTGTGTTGATTAGATGCTACGTCGACTATTTCGATTGGCAAACCATCCAGACATCACCAACCAGACATCGGCCTAAGGCTTGGTTCAATCTGGGGCTAGAGACACACTACATGAGATACGATGGAGGCAATCATTATCGCTGGAGCCATTAGAAATAATCAGCCAGAACTAGTTCAATCTAAAACGTGAACGTAAAGAAGTGGTACCTTAACAAATGGTCTTAGGGGCTCTGTGGCATCTCAAGGTTCGTAGTCAACTTTGCTTTATCAAAACCGTAAATTGTCTTATAGCCTCGGAGAAACGCCGATTTTTACACAATATATTTGCGTTATTGTGAAACTAAGGTAACTATATACATCATTTATTATGGAAATGTGTCGGAAAAAGGTTATAAAGATTATTCATAGCATTGTGCTTTAGTAGCTGGACGAGTAAGCCTTCAAAAGCTTCCGGCTTGAGTAACACAGGACGATATGTGCCCTGCCGAACTTCAAGCATATGTGCTTGATATTAATAAATGAAATACATTTTAAAAGTACATTATCGTTTTTTTTTTTTTTTTTTTTTAGATTCATTAATGTAACAGCATCATCTGCACTAGTCGAAACCTTTCGAAGACGTGACATAAAAATTCATTCTTCTTTCTATCGCGCACAGTGGTCTATCGAGTCATCTATTCCTATCTTTGCACTAATCGCCTTATCACCTCTCCAGATAATCACATACTTGATATGTACACCCCGATAAATAGAACCATCATTGGAATATATATTGCGCCCCAAGTGACCGTTGTCCGAAATTGAATTATCGAGTGTAGTGATTGGTCTATCGAAACCTTAAACGCAGCCCAGTCGGAAGGCAAGTCCTATGGGGAAAAACATAGGAAAAAACCACAGGCCTACTGCACGCTGAGGTTCGATATATTCGAAAATAAATATTTCGGGTTTCACGTCCGGTATCGCTGTTAAGTATCGCTACCCGCGGCCGGCTTCTAACACAAAACGGAATGTGTTCGCATCCAATTTATGATCAAGATCGCCACGTGTTTCTAAGTTTTGTACGTATAGGCATTAACACTATTCTATCGTGAGGGCAAATTTGACATGATCTAACAGCAGGCAATCTAAACTATCGCGGCGGAAGGGCTGGCTGGGCAGGTAGCTAACTGCATTAATGCAAGCCCAAAACTGATTTTCGATACTCACACGGTAAGCAGATTTTAGGTTTTGTCAGTTTTCAAGTTTGAACTAATAGCTTTTTGTCAACTCGCTAAAACTACCTATATAGTAGAAAGGGTCACGAAGACGGCTACTCAAGCAGTACTTAGACGCCCCGACGGTATGGCTATATCCTTTATCGTAGCAGTGGAAGTTGAGAGGAACATTAGTTGGCTCTCTTCAGCACGGCTACTGCCAGGGCGTATGTTTGGGCCAAAGGAAGCCTACAGTTAGGACAGTACAGACATACGCGGGGAAAGTATTGCTTACTGGGTTTTTCAGGGGTGGCAAGTCATTGATAATACTATACGGGTCCACAGACCGGAAGGCTTAAGTTTCCATCGCGAGTTTTGGGTTCTGTCATACCATAGAATGACATAGAAAACGATCGCCCGTGAAAATTACTGACACATTCACCAGTTCAGATGATAGGGTAGGAAGGCAATTGTCCACAGCCACCTCCAATAGACTGATCATTTTAACACATCGAACTTTAGCTTTCCGTATTTAACCTTCAAAACTGTTTTTATCGGCGCGCCTACCCAAACACTTAACCACTTCTACATGTAATAAACATAACAGTGTATGATAAACATAACAGGAAGCTATATGTGCGACGAAATCAATAAATTTTTAAGTTTCTCTTTATAATTGAATTTCCGTAGACCCTACTCAAACCAATTACTCTCATTTTATCGCAAGGACACCTTCTTTGTAGCTAGTATTTAGCGTGCCAGAGCGTATATCGGTTGAACAGAGTTATAACAAATCGATCGACTTTCATCAGCAATCACCGACTAATAAATGTCATGTTTCTTAAAAAGCTTTACATTTTTGCGAAAACTCGAAGCACGATTTACCGTTTAGCTTGAAACAGATACTCATTTCTGTCTTTAGCTCTTTTGCACCTACATCTTTGTGCAATAAAATAAAATTTTAGATAGTACAAATATTAGGGGTCGCTAACATCATACGCATATGGAACCTTATAGCTTGTATGAATTAATTCACTTATATTTAACTTGCCCCCATATGATAACTAAAATCGTTAAACTTTACCGCCAGAAAAGTGAGAGGGGTAATTAAAAAGTAATATATAGATTTCTTAAAAAGGTTCTTCGAACTTCTACAAGTTGTTTGCATTATTTTGTCAATTCACCTGTAGTTGCTTGTGTAAAGTTCTTTATTCTTGTTCTTTGCTCATTGCCAAATGTGGACGGGGCTGTTTTTTGCTTTCCCCTTTGTTTTGCACAAATCGAACCTTTTCACCTGATTGTTGTGGTCTCGGTTTTTTCATACCTGTGCTTTTAAGGGTGGTACTGTGCTTTCAATTCATATAATTCAATAATACCATTCTCAAATGTTTGTTGATTTACAGTTATTCCACCTTTGTTTGGAGACTTGGGCGGCAAGGATCGACAACTCTGCCGTAGGCAAACGATAAAGGTTAGTAGTTCTAACAGTAGTTGTTTGTTATCACTTCGGATATGGTATATTTTCATAGCTTGTATATTGTTGGAGCTTTTTGCCTTTGGTTTACAAGGGTCGCTAATAACGGACGGAAGGCTGCCTAACTCTAGTTAGCTTAGCTTTATTGGATGCATCCCACTTTTTTTTTTTATTCTTATTAGTTCCTTTATTAACTTCGAAGTTACTGATGGGGACCCGCATTCTTAGTATTGTTGGTCATAGGTTCGAAAAGCTCTGACGTTACCGTATACAAAACATGACCCAGTGAGGTTTAGTATCACAAGCGAAGCATAATGCTATTACAAAAAGTATTCATCCTGTTAATGAAAAAGACATGCCCATGCGTAATATACTGCTTGATTGTTTCAGAGCTGTGAGGATCTGGATGATACACCTCATGGGCAGAACCGATGATATACGTATGCGATGAAGCAAAAGCTCAGCTTCACCTCTATAGAACCAATCGAGGTGTAGAAATATAAAGGGCCCTTTGATTCCTCAAGAATGGTGGCTCCAGTGGTGCCCACACGATCGCGTCGATACGGGTTTATCCGTGCTGGATTATCTCGTAAGAAAGAAGTCGAATCGCGCTTCTTGGATTATCTAGTGATCTTTTTTTACTGTAGGTATATTGAAGATCTCGTAAGTCAGGTTCAATATTACGGAACACTTTCGAGTGCCAGCCTTTGTCGCATTGTTAATTTCAGGCATATAGTTTTTCCATGAGCAATATGTCTCAAAGCGTATTCAGGCTACAATGCGATCAGGCTTTGCAGATCGAGCCCCAATATGCCTTGATGTTAATATTGTTTACCTGATATTGTTTATAAAAAGGACCTCTCTTGTGGGTGTACTTTTGCCTCTACTGCAGACTGGGATCTATTAAAACGTATGTTCATGACTCTTTGTATTACCAGTATATCCCGTGCAGCAATAAGCGACAGCCTGAGGTTTCGACAGTTTTTCACTATCTATGTCATCAACGATCACGACTGATTTGACATAAATGTACCACTAGCAGGACGGCATATGTACACACGTATATGGGCTTTTTGAACTTTACAGTTAATACTAATTAATTTGACACATAATGCAGCAATGGATTCGAAGTACTGATGGTCACCGGGATTGTTGAGTCAATGACATACTAAGCACGCCCGTATTGGTCATGAAATCCCCAACATTTAATTCAGATATGGTCAATCAATCGAATTTATTATTGGATTATCTTTAGAAACTAGATAGCATAAACATTAGATTACCGAGTTGAGTGTATGTTAGAACGGTTTTAGCTGACGCGGCTGAGCCCTACCGGCAAGAAATGAAAAGGTATTCACGTCCGAGTTTGAACCAAGACCATCTCACGTGTTTTTGTAACGTTGATAGTCACACCCTGATTATCGGTGAAACAGTTTTATTAGTTTTGCAATGGTCACTTGTTCAACTCTGGGGCAATTTAGAGAGATGGCTTTCTCAAAAGGGAAAACCTCCATAACGAAGAATTCGACGCGAGTCACAAATTTATGGACATTAAGCTTTCCTGAAGTGGGGAAAGAGAAAACAATCTGAAGCCCATCATTGCTTGATGGACACATCTGAAGAATGTGTTGCTACAAGTCCAAACGTGAACGTTTCGTAGAAGTAGCTTAAGAGTCTTAAAAACAAGAAGCGGTGGGCTTTTCTTAAGAAAGGCCGACAAGCATTTACCAACGCGAGCTTATTGAGGAGCTGAGTAATCCATTTGGATAATTGCAATAGTGTAGAAATAGGGTACCGTTCTCGGTCACAACACCCGCTTACGTGGCCAACCAACAAAAAGTTTCCATTACGTTTCGAGTTGAAACAGTTGATTTGTTGCCTTTGTACAAAAACATGATATCTGTAAGACCTGTCGTATACTACGCCTCCTATTCTGCTCGGATGAGTAGTGTCCTTTCGGCATGTTCTTAATGTAAGTGATGTCAATAATCGAATGTTTCAAAAAGTATTAAATTAGTGAATATTTCAAAAGGTTATACAACTTAACATATAAAACGGAAGTTCATCAGATGTTACTTTTCTAGTCGACCTTTCAAGTGATATGAGCTTTCTGTGGCATTGAAGCATAATGTCAGGAACATATTAGGTCCCCGAGAGCACAGGAGCACCAGAACCTTAATAGAAAAAGAAGTGCATCTGCGCCTAACGCATGTGTCGTATATGGGTCATTGGGTCATTACGTATCAAAACCAAAGAATCGATGGCGTTCTAGTTCTAGCTTTTATCTCGTAGTTGACTTGATACATAATTCGTCAGAGTTTAAAGTTACCATCCGAACGTTCACTGATCAATATGACCTTATTCGTCAATCGGAAGCTCACTATTTTACTGAATAGGTCAAATGGAGAGACTATTTGCTGTTTCCGGATAGTTGTGATACAATGCTAAAGATAGCGTTTTTTAAGGTGAATGTTACTGAAACCGTCAGGGATGCCGTTCATAAGCCCGATTCTAGTTTGAGAACTTTGGGTGCATTTCTGAGCTAAAAAGATTAGATGAATACATATGTTATACCGAATGTTTCAGATGGACGAAAGTAACGATCTTCAAAAGTTACATCGAGAAATAAACGTCAAGAGAAGCAAGAATACGACTGAATAATCAGATAAAAAATATTAGCATTTGTGTGTAATTATGACATTTCTCTTGTCACCTGTTATACCATTTTAGTGTGCACCCATGACTGTGGTAAGCACAAGGTACCTACTAGCAAAATATCTCAGTTAGGTTTTAGATATTTACACTAAGCCAGTTTCTTGAACGCTGCACATCTGAAATATTTTGTATCGGTCTACAAGAAAGTACCTACGTAAATCTAGTTTCCTTTGAGTCTGGTCTATTAGTCCTAAAAGCAAGGTCAAATAGGCGTTTTAGGTCTACGTTTTATTTAAGAGACTGGTCATATTGTTGACTATGAGTGAGCGCTATTTTGATAAATGGGCCGTTATTAGGGAAACGATCAGTGCTATTTCAGCTCAACTCACCGCTATTTCAGTTGAGACCATAAACTGTTCAGTGTAGCGTTCCATGGGTAAGCCTCTAGAGATCTTACCGCATTTTGCTTTCTATTTTTGTTCTAAAAATTTAACATGCAGTGATAATACGTCACGGCGGTATATATACAATTATAATTATATAAATAAATTAATTAATTAATAAATTATATAAATATATATAATTGTATTATTACTTTTTTATGCCTATTCAAATACTCTGACATAGGTTGTTAGGGATTTAGGTCAGTGTGCCCAGTGGCGCAATAGGTTAGCGCTCGGTACCGGCAGGGCAGTCCCCGCGGACGATGTTAGAATTATAAGTTTGAGTCTCATATGAGAACTATTATGGGGCTATTTTGAACACCGTGCATAGCATTTTCCATCTGAAAAGCATAGAGGGTTGTTGTAATATAAAGCCCCGGACCAATTCCGCTTGCAACGATCGTCACGGTAAACGCACTTTTAGTTCGCCATCGTACTTCCACTACCGTAAGTTGAAAAGAACGGGACAGGGTCAGTCCTTGATAAAGGATTGGCTGCGTTTATATTTTAGTCAGAAAAAACCCTGCATGAAACAGTTACTTAACTCATTTGTATTTCAATAAAGGTATTTGTTAGCGTATTAGCAGTGATAATTATACATCTTCTATGTATACATACATATATTACATCGGCTGAGAATAACGAGACAGTATAACTATCACTGCGCATATTCATCAGACGTAAACGCTTATTAACGAAAACTTCGTCTGTTATTACAAATATTTATGTGACCTAATGCACTTTGCTCAATTTTATTGCTCAACTGCTTACGTTATACTTGAACAGCGACTTTTTTACCTAAAAAAATTCTTCCGTATTTTTGTCCGGAACTAAAAGAGACGACCGAAAACAAAGAGGTTTATGCGGCATACTATGTCCACAAGAATACAAAACGCAAGGGATATCTTTTTTCTAATTTTCATTCTAAGGAATTGTTAGCAGATCAATCATTTACTTCGTAAATTTTCCATTGACAATGACTAGCGTATTATTTTTCTTTTACAATGTTGCTAGCGTAGCGGTAATGATATAGAAAACTACTGATTCCACCTTGCCGTAATCACATACATTACTGTATACAGAAATACTAAGCTAGCCTCATATATGAATTAGACGTCAGATGGCCTAATGTGCTTCAGCAAGTAATAAATTCATCCGAGTTTTTTTTTTAGAAGTCCAGACTCTAACGGTAAATTAAAAATCATTTTTAAATCCAATAAAATACATCATGTCTTTGATTGATAAAGGTCGCCACATCATTTTTAAATAGAGTCACATTATCAGACAAAACCTAATGAATTGAAGATGGTTTATTCGGTGTCCTACTTATGTAGAACTCGTACTTAATATCTTCTAGCCGTATGGTTAAAAAATATATAAGTACAACTCTCAAACCGGTTCTCAATTCACGAGGTTTGAGACATTGCCGGAACATACCGGTTGTCTTCCATCGAGGATAGGAGGAGGACCCCTTGACACCAGGTTCCGTCCACTGGCTGTACGACTATAGCAAAAATTATATATACCAATAGCATTGGCCGAGGTTTGTCTTGGACTTTTCCTTAGCAAACCTAACTAGGTTTCAAAGAGTGTGCATTTGACGCCGTTTTATATACTAGGTTTCAGCGGTTAATAGTAGTGTCACCATTTGCAACCTTTGTGCGGGAAACCTAAACTCGGACGGCTTCGCTATTTCTCACTACTTTGATTAATAGTATTATTCATGTTTATCAGCATCCCTATTACCAGCGAGTTAACATGATTCGAAGGCAGGATCTATACTCAAATCTGCATCCACTTGACGCCCATTTCAACTGCTCAGCTGACATTAGCATAACAGTGAGTATAGGTTAAAACGAGACATGACGTGCAAAGCAACCCTGAAAATCGAATGGAAAGCTTTATTAGAAGTACGAGAGATATATAATTCTATAATAACAATTTAATATCCTATTATTAAGTATTTTCTATGAGAGACCTTTACAGTGCAGTACTGAAAGGTAACTAGCATAACGAACCTTATAAACGGACACTGTCGCGCTGGAAAAAATAGTTTTATGTCAATGCATGAGCATAGGCCCATCTAACTGTCAGTGTTTGTGTTTTTAGCAAAGACAAATATCTGTTTTCAGTTTTTCCTCAACAAAACTGCCATCTTCATGGTCTCTTTTGAGCACACACTACGTCGTAGCATGACGTACGCCAAAGATATAATGCTGCGAAAAGTAGAATATTTCTCTTCAAATCGTGCAGGAGGGAACTGTTGTCTATATAGGGCATTCTGATCTATTTAGGTTTAGCCGGTTAACATGTTCATTGTTATACTAAAAAAAGATTACGTTGAGGCAGATTTCTACACGCCTCTTCGTCTGTTAATTAACCCTATCTATTATAGAAGATCTATAATATTCTGATTAGCAGATACACAGTGCCTCTATGATGTGCATTCTGCGTAATGCACGTCTATAGAAAAACATTTGCTCAGCCTAATAATACCAAAAGTTTGTTGTTAGAAGTAGTGTGGTGTGGTTAAGTGAGCGTGACCCTAATTCAGAAAAACTAACTTATCCCTGGAATATTCGGTCTATTGCCAAGGATTCAACATGGACATGTTACACGATCAGTCCGAATGTCCGACGTGGCACGAAGATAACCGGACTGATCTCGTGTTGATAGCACTTTACATTGGTGCCCATAAGATAAAGATCATAAACTAACACTAATCGTAACATCCTTCAGCCTTCTTATGTCGGAAACCTTACAGGCTCGTTCTCGGCGTCGATCCTCTTTTAGTTCTAGTCTAAGTTAAAGATGTACTTTTCAATTAAATTTGCAATCAAATAGACCTATCAATATATAGTCAACCCACTTGGATATACACGTACCATAGTATGCGTTACTAGATTATTTACCACTATAAGCTTGTGTTAGGTTGACTGTTAGTTGACTATAATTAAAAATAAAGGATTGTCTATAATTTGGGAGAAATTTAAGTTTAAATATTTGTCTTCTAGATCAATAGTACGATTATGGAGATTTAATGTTCACCTGTTACACGCACATAAGCACACGTCAAATAACTTTCATGTGCTTGGGTTAGGTATAGATTACATACGCGAGCCGCTTGTTCGTATTATAAATATGTTATATGAATTGTTTGAATGTACGTTATAAGCTCACTAGATTACCCCCGTGGAAGCTAGTGTATTCTTTTTCACCTTAATCAAATTTTGAATTACACACAGAATACGCCATGTATGATGTCGAAACACTTAAAAAAAAAAAAAAAAAAACGGTATTTTCCGGTTATTCATAAGTCTGGTTAGTACTATTGTTAACATCTGGGATTTAGCGCAGTGATGGCCCAGCTGTTCACGCACAACCCCGCTCATATGTGTAAACGCTTATACGATTGATAGATCATTATATCTGAATTGTGGATTGAAAGCAAGCTACCAAAAATATATGTTCCTGCTCCCTTCGTCAGAGCACATTTAAATAGCACATTTTTTATCTATTCAGGCTATGTCTCTGTTGATGTATTTATCAAATCTGACTGTGACATATTTAAGAATTTCTATTCACTCGATAATTAGGCTTTCTTATTCATTTTTCATACAAATTCATTATGTACACCACGATGTCTCTTAGCCACCTCTGTCGAGTATACGCTACAATCATTACGTTATCTTCCATTTACTTATTATATTACCCTTATTTGCACTATATAAGGTGGGATTCACACATGTTGGTTGTGCAATGTGTTATGATAGTTGCTAGTAATTGCTTTTATTAGAAGTACGCAGTCTTTCATTCCAGTGGTCGAGCTGGCCTTCATGCGAAATTGTGCTCAACGCTGCTGGATATTCAATTTCAATGGCATTTCCTGCCATTTGCCAATGCGTGACTCGTTGTTTCGGAGGGTGCAAGACTTATTTATCATACAAGTTTTTCCAGTTTTCGAAACGCTGTTAGATCAGATACCTCGAGCAGTTTACTTATTGGCGTTAACACAGTAGACTTTTTAGTAAAATCCCATTTTGTCCTAGTAATAAAAAAAAAACGTGAATGCAACTATTATGTAGTGTTTTTAACCACGCAAAAACGCACGATTGCGCTACAAACGACGCCTTTCAGTGTGCGTTGAGGTTTTTTTTAAACCTCAACGCACACTGAAACTAACCTAGATTAAAGACAGTCTACACTCTAAAAATTCAGGAATGATTGTAAGTACTCTACAGGATAGTGTTTCCTGGTTTATGGAACGCCATGGCTATCTAGGGTCATACCTTTTTCCTATTTAAAATTTGAGTATTCTACTTAGATGTTAGTTAAGCACCACTAGTAAGGACCACCTGGGGGCACCCTGGTAGGGTTTTTTGCCTCTCCAAACTTAGTTGATCCCGAGCAAAAGTTTTACCCTTTCCGCGTGCTTAAGGGATCGCATCTAAAATCGTCTTAAAGCCTACCACTATATTTTCAACCTTGTGACTGCAAATCTCTCTAAAGTTCTGAGATAAACCCACAAAAATTCCGTAGACATCAAACCTGATCGCACATAAACTAGAATGACTTCTATAGATACTTTCATATAAATCTGGGAAGCCTTTTTGCAAAGTGTCAGTGTTCTGTGCGCCTACCCCAACTATATACACTATCATAAGTAGTTTTTTTGAAACCATTATGTCGTTTAGTGAACTTTAATCGGTCAACGTCTAACAGGCAGCGGTTCACTGATAGAGCAGATATTATCGTGAAAACAGTTTAGACGATTGTAAGATATGGAGACACTGATGTAAGGCGCGTGTATTTCGGTATATTCGTTGTTTTGCAGCCCTAGACATAGTAATCGTGTGATGCTTGTCCAGACACACACGACGGGTGCTAAAAACTGGGTTCTGGAACCGACACGAGAACATGGTCAAGTTATATGGGTGGACACCTAGTCCATTGTTATACCAAGCTTCTTTCTTCACGAAGAAGATCTTTCCGTCGAGAACTATTAGCATAACAATGAAGATGCTGCCCACTGTGCTGATTCAATCTATGCATTTGATCCTTGCAATTGTTTCCTTCCTTTCTTCATATACTAAAAATATACCGTATAGCTTGCTTACCGTACATATCAGACACGACATGTTGGGCCAGGTTGCTCACATTAATGGCTTCATTGTCGCAGAATGGGTAGACTGGGACTAACATTGACACGAACTCAAGGCTAAGATAGGATATGGATGAGCTCAATAATTAAACAATAATATCCAATTTGTCGTATTCATACCAAGAAAACCTATATTCGGGACTGTTCGAAAACGATACACTGCGATATTAATCATCCCGCTGAAGTTGGAGCTTAAAAACAGATCAACAGCATTCAAACAACCTTCAATCAAATCTTCAAAGATATAGACAACTCAAATCGAAATCGACAGTCTGGCACAAAAAATCAGAAAAACTCCCGTAAGATATAAGGCAAAGAGGCACACTTCCTCGGGGACTGATAAACTACATTTGCTAACAAATTTTGTGTCATTCAACAAAATACAAAGCATTTTCAGGAAGTCGGTGTTCGTGGGTAGCGGCACACAGACCATGGGATATTTTGATATGCGGAAGTGTTCTCCATATAGTTCAATGACTTTTTTAAACATGCAATAGAAAATGTTCAGCGCTGACGCAGCCTAAACTTTCAAGTGACGCTTTTATTTTATTTCGTAATGTGCAAGCTTGCCACCAAAACTAGCGATTCGCTCGTCGAGAATGTCTTTCGCCTTCATTATCGAAGCTTTCCATTAAAAAGTTACTGAACTGACCTAGTTAAGTTGTTTTGATATTAGCTATAATCACAACTGCGACTTAAACACATAGCGAAACTTTTGCAACTATTACAACATCGTTTTGGAGTCTACGTTACCTCCCTTGCCTTAATAACATTTCGATTTGTTTAAATCGAACTATTTCTTATAGGACGCATCTGTGGTGGCAGTTCGTCTGACTAATGGCTCTTGGCGGCTACACGGCAAAAACAAACAAATACTGAGGGCGCCACTGTCACAGTAATATACATCTACCACGATACAGAATTATTCGTTACAAGATATTTCTTTAACTAATAGTAGTACCCTTACTATGAAAAAAAAAATAAGGAAAAATCGCTAAGCATATATGGTAAAGCATAAGCTGTTTAGCTGTGAGGTTTTCGGTGCTTTCTTCGTTACACCCTCTTTAAATGTATATTCTATATATCAAATATATTCTTGCCTCTAGCAGTCTAGCGTGTAGTGTTTCTGCTGAAGGGAACTTTATCCAAAGCGAGTTATCACTCTGGTTTTCGCCTATGTGTGACTGAAGCCGTTTGGAGCACTAAGTATATTGTTTATTAATTGTTTGCACAGCTGATTTCGACGTTCACTTACAGCTCCTACCGGCTTTTAGTAGCCCGTGCGATAGTTCCGCTACAAGCAGCTGCTGTTTTCGGGTAAGCCGTCAGCTAGTGTCTCAAATCTTCTCACTGCAATGTTAACACTTCGTCTATTTATCATCAAATTGGTGATGCACGCTGGCGCTTGCCAGCAAGCTCTGAATTCAGTGCACGAGGTCCTCAATGAGCCATTGATCAGATCCCAAAAATATCGTGCTGAGGCGATTCAAAGCACCTACATTGACACGTGTCCTTTAGAGTCCGGGTGCTCTTTTGTTAATTCTAGCATCACACAAGCGTCTAGGACTGAGCTGAGGATAACCACAATTGAAGCAAGTAACAAACTCGAATTAGCCATTAAGAACGTTCAAGAAGTTACGAAAAAGGAGATTGACAATATCGCCTCTAGCATCAACGAAGTTTTGCGTGACGTTAAAAACAACGCTATTAGAACAGTCGCATTAGTAGAAGCTATCATGCATACAGCCATAGTAGCGACTGGCAATAGCAATTGCAAGCAATCTTATATCCACAAGAAAAAACACGAGATTCTTGGTAGTACTCAAGAATCTCTGTTTATGGTTCTCACTAGTATAGAGATTGGTGGTTTGAGAATGACCGAACTCTTGGAAAATGGCAAGGCTGCCGTGTACGACGCCGTCAGCGACGGTCGTTTCGACATGGGAGAGGCCATTAAAGACACATACAGAGCGATCGACACAACCCTCGATAGAGTTGAAAAAATGATTAGAGAGAACAAGGCAGGCAATTGCTCGGTGGGAGGAATCCCCGCAAGACCAGATTCGATCTTAGACTTTTTGCGGTGATGGCACGTTCTAGTTGCAGGATTTTGATCGAATCAAAGTTATCTCATCCCAGAAAAAGCAGGTGCTGAATAATATGGTTCAACCAGAAATAATGTAGGTGAATAATTTTGAAGTTGAACTACAAATATGGTATTATATTATAAATAAATTTTTACATAATTTCTTCATTATGCGTTTTACTTTGGGTGGATAAATTGCTGTTAAGGCCTTTGCTGATTCGGCGTTTGCATGCGATAATGCGTAAACTATAATGAAACGAGTACACATTTCAAAAGACTTTGTACCATTTTGTTGGATGAAACAAAAGCATTCTTTCTCACATGAAATCCTTTAAAGGTCGAATTGCACCGTCGGAAATGAACATATTCGTTTCGGGCTTGACCTAATTTTTTTGGAAAGTTTTTGGATTTCTAGCCGTCCGTGTACTTGTAGGTTATACGAGAAACTCGGAAGTCTGTTAAAAAACGGTTCGTTATCTGTTTCTAGGAGGCGCTTGGTCCCTAATTTCTTTAGTAACAAAAAACACAGCAAACATATTTCGAGCTCTTAAAAAAGAGTTCTTTCGGCTGTTCCTAAATCTTTTCTCAAGCTTTACACTTATATTGTGGGTTCTCCGTACGTTACATGTAGGCACTCAAATAATATGATGGCCATCAAATAATGAAATGCGAGGCAAGCGCCACGTAACTGTTCCTGAAGTCTTAATTAAAGAATTTTCCCACAACAACCTAACCTTATTGAACATAGTTTTCTATGTTCATTAAGATTAGTTTATGTGAAAAAATAAAATTTTTTGCTTAACTTTTTAGAACTTGATAATGGCAACTGTAACAACTAACATTTGTTTGTTACATTTTCAAAAAAAATTACATTCCTATTTAAAAACTGGTTTGGACGGATTTTTTACGGGTTTGGTGAGAAAAACTAATCTCGTTATTGCAAATCTTGCGTATGTACAATTATCTGTATTTATTAATTGACAGGACTTCTGTAAAATTGCTTCGATGGCCGAAAACGGGAACAGAGTTAATTATCGGCCGCATTACGATTCTTTGCACGCGAATATAAATTTATTCGTATATCAAACACGCTTATGATATACGGGATTACCTGTCTCAGGTATACAAGCTTAAGAACTAACTCGAAATACGATCCCTAAGTGAATCAAGAGGTCTATCTAAAACAAGCCAAAGTTGAGAGAAGCACCTTTCAAAACCAGAAGTGGAAATACTAATTTTGGATTTCAGCAAACGGCATTTGTTTGTGCGTTTTGCTGAAACGCCAGGTACCTGTGACCTATCTGTTTTTATGTTACTGTATATGGATTGAGAGCTTTTGAGTATGACTGAAATCCAGAATCTGCAGTAATGTTAAACCCTGGTAAAAATGTAATGATCTGCTAACGACAAATAACCCGTATTTATTGAGATAAATTCAATGAAAGGGCTAATTATAGTAATCAATAACTAGGACATGCTATGTTCTTGTGCATCATTCCTCTTAATTAGTGTATTTTATTTTAAAAAATGTTCACGGTGGCGGGAGGACACATTTGGATGGGTCCTTACCGGGTTGAGACTCGTCGTTTGATAGCTCGATACGCTTATGCTTCGGTCGAGGGTCTATTTATAATATAGCGGTAATTGCCAACGCTAGCTATATCGATTCTGAGATATTAGCATAATTTCTGTTGTTCCTAAGACCTGATTATATCGTAAGTGCTATTATCGATTAGCTAACAGATCTTCATTTCAGGCACCTGTACCAGTGACGTAGACGAAAGATACCAAAAATGCATAAAATGAAAGCAATGTGTGTAGTGTGATTTTATGGCATCGTAGAGTGATCAAGAGTATCGCTGTTGGCATTCACGTTTTTCGTACTCGAATTCAACGTTGGCCAGAGGTCAGATATACCCAATAACGAGATAAGAATGACTTTGCACAACTGATAGTGCGCTCGTACAAGAATCATCGCTTACGAAAGGTCAGTACACCGGTTTCCATAAGGCCATATCCTATTTTAAATGTTGTTCTTAACCTTATGTACGAAATGTACAAATTTCTCAAATCTAATAGAAATATGCCTGATCTGTAATATCTAGTGTAGACTGTGTTTCGCCGCTATATAGCCGCCTGTATTTTGATGACTACTGACAACGAAAGAACGGGTTCGAGATAGTGGACAAGTCTACTCATGCACCAACTGTTAAAATAGTGGGCAGATCAATCCCTGAGAAAGATATTCATTGAATGGCGGCTATTGAGTATCGTAGCATTTTTCTTTCGAGTCGGTTAGTCCTATATATACAGATTGTGTAGGCACAATACTTGCACGCGTAAGAATTTAGAAACATTGATTCTGCGTCAATATGTCGCTATCTCAGCGTTCCGTCAATGTGGCCGTTTCGGCTTTTATCCCAATAGGTATATTCATCGCCATGGCTGATTTGTCAGCCAGAAGATGTTTTGTGCTAATTAAACTTCTTTCCCAATTTGCGCTTAAACATTTCGTCGTTTTTCTTGAATAGTGTAACCTTATCAAGCTTTACGTTGACTGGATGTATAGCGATGGATACAATTAGACAGTGGGTTAGCAATGATATTTCTACATCGAATAAGCTCTGTCGAGCCGAACAACATTACGCGCTGTAAAGTACGCTTAATATACAAATTACGGCCATTGGTTCATAAATGAATTTTCTCTAATTCATGAGATTGTAACAAGATTTCTGCGAGCCCTAAAACTATTTAGCTCTCCAAAGCATCGATCATTACAAAAGAATCATTTACAAAAACACGACTTGAACGGCTTCAAGCTTTTTAAGTTTACGTTAACCATGTTACTAACATGTATCCTAACATAAGGACAGAAATTTTGTACGTGAAACAGAGTCTTAAAGCTTGAAAAGGATACAGATGGCCCATTTTTACTCTCTAATGTTAACGCAATAGACGTGTCTAATGCTACGCAGTGGCCGTACGAATATCAGCCATAAAATATGATATTACGTTTCCATTATAATTTGGCTCGTAACTTGATTAGAAATAACCGAGCCGTTGTTAAATGCTAATAAAGCAGAATTCAGTAAGTTAAGCGTTAGATACATTTGAGCTGGACAGCGTACAAAAGCGTGCAAGTCTAGAAGTGCTATAAATAACAAGACCGCATCACAGGCTGAAAAGTAACCGGAGTTAGGTTTAGATTTTCGTTCGGGCAGCCTAATCGTCCTTATTGCGTATCTGCAAGGATTATTCAAAAACAATAGCGAAATTTAACTAGTATGGGTATCATTAACTGTGCTAATACGCGCGTATAGGCATCCAGTTGAGCCCAGAACCCATTTCTGGAAACGTGTCCAAAATGCTTTATTGTTACTGGAGTATTTTGAACACAGTTCAAGCCTGCAAGGCCTCAAAGGCTATCATTTTAACCGTCAATGAGTGCTGGTAATCTCCGATATGCGTATTTATCAGCGAATCGCGATAACTGAGAACGGGGACAACGTATGAGGTGCATCACTTAGTTTTAAATAAATATACTTCTGTCATTCATAGAATTATAAAAATAGCGTAATGTAGGAACCTAAAGCAATGTTTATTTTCAACCAGAGGCATCCTACCTAATATTACTGCATATGAGCAATCGTAGCAGTTCGCATCGAGGGCAATACAACAAAAGATGCACTTCTCAAAGCACAGGTCTTTTCAGAAGGTCTCTATTTTTAGATTCTACAGAATAGAAAATTATTGATCTATGTTTGAACAAACGTTCCAGAAAGCCCTCTATTCATTTGAAGGAACTTCCATTTATAGTTGCTAACCGATCGATCCTTTAAACTGTGTGTGTGTGTGTGTAAATCTCCTCAAGCAACTTTCTACTTCTAAAAGTCATTTAAAAATAGCTATAGCGAATTTATTATTATAATGTAATTATATTATAATTTAATAATCAAATTAATAGAGCTAGAGATATTTTGAGCTTGGCATTCTGCAGTAGATTAATGAAATGCCTAAGGTGTAGCTTCCTTAATCGGGCGATTATCGGCTTTTTTTTTAGGGTGACAACCTAAGCGCGTTACGGCATTAACTTAGTCAATGCAATTATTATTATATAATATATATAATAATTGTAAATTATTAACGTCTCCATAAAGGGCTCCTATATACAAAGCAGAAGCTTTGCGCTTACAGAAGCTATCGAAGCTTTCGATCAGTGACGGCAGTGCGAACGTGCTTTCATATCGTGCATTACATAGAATTTAAACAATGTATGCATTTTTAAAGTGTTCGAATCTGACGGCTAAATGTCAGTTAATTAAATGTTATATGAAGAAGTAAAGAAGTAAGCTTACCCCCCTTTCTCTTCTGCTTTCACGTATTTACTGTAGCCGTAAGCAGTATACAACATTTTACACGCATTAACTAATATGGTCTAGCTCTGTCTACTCTATCTACCATCAGTAGAAGAAACACAATATTCCCGGTTACCATACGCCTAGAATATTCTTAGAGAAAAAAAATATCTTAAACATTGGTTGTTCCATTGATTACCGTAATGTTATGTTTCACTTATATAAATTAGCATCCTTATACCATGATTTTCAGTTTCTGGCCGGTACGAAAATCATCCCCATTTCGGTACGACAAATGTTTCCCCGTTCCAGGTACATGCTCGTTAGCCATGACAAAGATGTCACATGGACGCTTAGTATGTAGTATGGTTTTAAATGTTTCGATCGCCTATACGGGATGCAGGGACCATCTGAAGCGTTAGAACTTTACAATTATCATGTGAAACATTACACAATGCTCTGTAAGACGTATAGAGTATAGCGAAAGGAAAATAATTGCTGCGGATAATAACAGTAAATTAATTAAAGATATCGCGACCCAAGAAATGATAGCAGTTTTCAAGTTATCGGTATAAATACAACAGGATTTTACTTGTACCCTGAGCTGGTCCATACGTAGGATTAGTTCCCTTGAGCCTTACTCATGTTCACTGAAGGCGACAGCCCTTATCCGCATTGCAAGGGTACAGTAAACTTTTTTTGCCAAACAAACGGTTATGACGAACACAATGACTTATGATCCTATAACGGAACTGTTGTGCAGAATTTTAAAGCATTCAAATCGGTACATAATTACGTTTAAGTATTATTAATATATATTTATATCTTTTTGAGATATTGTTTTTAACAGTTGTACTTATTTATTGTGTGAATAAGTGCTCAGAATCACTTGTTTGACATAATATCAGGATGGCAAAGCATATATACTTTTTTTTTAGACATGTTTTAGAAAGTAAGCACTTGAGTTGAAACAGGTACAGAAAAGCTCTATATATGAGCGAACAGCCGTATAAGTTGCCAAATTCAAAATAAGCTTTACAACTAAATTCGGATAAAGTTTGGATAGGTTAAGTTAAGCATTTATTATTTGGTTTCTTTTAATCGTTTGCAGGATAAGGTTAGGACGATGTTCTAAATATTTAGTCCTGATTGAACCCGGATAGGTACTCATCGTCTATTGGTCACCGATTGCGATCTCTCCTGAAGTACGTGTAGAATGTGGATTTATAAGGAGTGTAAGCTGAATTGTATCTGCATTCACTCTGCGCGTAACACGAAACGAGGACAGTTCGTGAATAAAGACGTTTATTTACAGAGTGCCGATTAGGGGTGCAGGCTCTATAAAATTGTACGTACAATTTTGATGTCATCCATTCACGACCTGAGGGTGTTTTCGCTATAACCGAGTGATCGATGTAGATGAAATACTGCTCACAAGAATCGGCGTATAATAACCTTTTACTATAAACCTGAATCATGAATCTATCAAGCTATTTTAGAAAAATGTTTGTTTCGAGGCCTAGTGCATACGAAAATATCATGCGCGACAATTTAGGCATGTCATAGACTCGAAGACGCTATTAATCGTCCTCTGGACAGACTTCAGATGCATTGAAGCTACATTGAGAGCGCACGAATTAGCTCGCTAGTACAGTAACTGAAGACATGTGAAGGAATGCAACTTACGTCCTAAAAGTTGACGGCTAACCCAGAAGCTTAAGTTTGCAAATCATGCGAAGCGTCGCACGTACACACGCTGTACAGCTGCTAATTTTGTACAGAAGATCATCTTTTCAGATCGGAGGTATTGTACCAGAATTTCACCCCATTTTATGGACAACCTTGTTGTATGGCGTGGGCCCCAGGCAGGAAGTATTTTCGAAGCGTTTGCTTTCACGTAACTGCTGATGGTTCTCGTTAACAAAAGATAGTAAAAGACGCTGTGTGGCCGAAGCTGAGCAAGCTCGATCTGGATAATATATACTTTTAAAGGGACTGTGCCGCTCGCTATTACGCATCCGAAACGCTGATATTACTGGAGAGGACACTTACCCACTAAACGCCCTACCCTTTTTATACCATTTAACATCACTAAATGAAATTTTCCAAAAACTAGATCTATACTACATGACTATCCATATCATATAGGTTGTTAAAGCTAGAAATGTTAAAGAGAGGATCATGGTCTCGTTTCGAACGTGTGCCGAGAGCCCAAGCCGGTCACCTTCGTGCCATTATCTTGATATCATAGATATTGCTGGGAAAGGTGCTGTTATCAATTATGGTTTTGAATCGATATATCGACTATGAATGGCTCTATAACTAAATTTACCGTTTGAATGCTTTGTTCTGACCAATAGACGTAGCCTGTTAGTATTTCCTAACAAACTCTATAAGCATTTTCATTGAAACGCGAAAAAATACGTAACTGATTTTTATGTGAATTAAAAACGTCCGCAAAAGTTTTTTAATTTTATTTAAAGTAAGCATTTTTAACTCTTTCTTGTTCATTTTACTGTACCGTTGATCTTTATTTCGCTTATATTTGTCAACCTATTTCGCGCCTCATTTCATTTAAATGCTACACTTTTCTTTACATAATTGATTAGATAGGGTACAGCATTATATGATCGAGCAGCACAGCATCTAATCTCACAAATTGGTCACATGGTTTACTTAGTATCAAAAAGATATAGGCTGCAATGAAAAGTGTCTACTGGATGATGGAATTGTGCTTGTTTGCCCTCTATAAATTAGTGCTTATTGTTCTACTGACAACGTGGATATCTCACTCAAGCTGACGTTCGTCGCCTACATGCTTTTGATCATTATAAATACTGTCTGCTTATGTCTGGCCTCGTTTGCAGGAATCCTGTAGCTGCGCCCGCTCAAGCGAGTCTAGCTGGGACTCATTTATAGTCAATGAATATAGCTTGTAGAAGGTTTACTTTCGGATGACGCATTATACGTTCAAACTAAAAGTTTACTGTTCTCTCTCCTAAATCCTGCAACCCTCAAGGGATTAAGTTTAATTGACGTTCAAACAACAGAATAAGACAACTTATTACGTAAATAATGGGCTGCACTCCTTGAGCAAAGCGCCATCAAGAAGCTATCAGTCGATACAATTTATTGGAGGAAAGTTTAAAGACATTTTCATGAGTTCAGCCGGTAATTAGGATAATAATACAGGTACATATACATCTAATACATCCTTAAGCTTATCTGCCCGCATATATCTCAAGGAGGGAACGACCCTTTAACGCCGGCGCAGAGTTCACTACGAACAAAGAGCCGTGTTAGCATTGACAACAAATCTTGCCTGGAAATAAAAGTTTATATATACAAAAATCATGGATGTTGAGTTTGTCAAAACGTAATTCGCTGTAACTTTTCTCCGAGTACGTTGCACTTACACGGTTTTGCCAAGCCATGTCAGAGGCTTCTGCGTAATCCTGGTAACTCTAGTAAAATTTCAATGACAATATCGATACACAACCATTTGAGTAGTGCCGAATAATAGAAAAGAAGTAGCCTGCTGAGAAGTCCTGTTTCAGTAATGTCTATGGGAAGAATAAGCATATGGTGCGCACAAGATGGTTACTGAGTTACAGCAATGGAAGCGTTAAGGATACAATACTAGCTAACACAGAAGAGCATGCGTATCAGGATACTTGGGCATTATCGCAGTTGGTCAGCTGGCTCGTATTTGAAGCCTTTGTCGCTAGAAAAGTCTGCTGAAAAGTGGTGATACATACTTTATCTACAAATCAGCAAGTAGAAAGTTACATTAATTCGTTTATCTATTGTTGGGCGATATGCTCCTAATTACACTATACTGCTCCACGCAAACATACTAGCTCAATTTAGGATCCAGATGGAAATACAATCTTACATTTTATATACGACACATTGATTATAAATCTAAATATAGTTCATAGAAATCCACCTAAATTTTGTGTCTGGCCAAGTTTTACATTTACTCGTAGACAATTCTATTATAGACATGTATATATTCCTGTGTGCATTACCACCCTAACTAGTAACTAGTCTAAATGACGGTGGCAATCTAATATTAACAGGTAAATATCTATACAAAAATACAATAGCAAGATATCAGGTAGGTATACGTAAGGCAATTCATAGGTGAAGACAACACTATTTTTATACCGAGAGAGTGCATTTCATCTGTAGATAATGTAATAAAAATCAAAGCCAACTCGGACAAAGTCCTTTAACAGATCGAAGGTTCTACTTTTATACCTTTTAAGGCGGCGAGAGATGTGGAGACTTATTGCAATAAAAAAAAAGTTGTAACTATGCAACGTATTTCTAACAGGCACCATCAATTCTATGAGTTTCTGATACTACGTTATAGGCGGAAGTATAATTGAGAATATTCAATAAGAACTAGTTATCATATCACACGTATGTCTGCACATCTATAAAATAAACACAGTCGTAAATTTCTCATCGGTCGCTCGATGAAGCGCCCTCCTCAGATACAGCTTGTCGCCGACCGCTTCTCGTTTAATGCGTTTGGTTTGTGATCCCTTATTTCAGCAGATTTATGAGTTATTCTATCTAGTTTATATCTACAAAGACTGTATCGGCGATATTAAGGTCGAAAATGCCCACCAGCGTTTCGCAAGCCAAATATTACCTGCGTCACTGAGAGCGTATGTCAATTTTACGCCTTTCCCACGTATCCTTTTGGATACGCTCAGATTATCAATAATTTTTTGCACTAATTTCTTTTAATTCTCTACTCCAGACCAACGTTTTTGGCATTCTGGTACTTTTCGTAAAAATTCATCACAATAAGTGCTCGTGTAATATCACAAGATGACTACCTGTAAAGCGTACGCGTTAACATTTCGTACTGATTATCTATTATCGTATACCTTACTACTTTATACTGGTTCTATATATATTGACTATGTCAACATAGTTTGTACCATTGATGAACGTAGCTATAGATAACGAACCAGAAAATATAGGAAAATGCAAAGGTTCAAAGGTACGTTACTCTCAATGCAACGATTTAGGTTGCCTGACACATTTGCAATATTTCGAAAAATGACAGATTTAGGAGGAAAATGAAATGTTAATTATGGTACTAAAAGCCATTGGAAAAACACCTACTCGCCGAACGCTTCCTTTGAGATAGAGATTCCCCGAAGGTAATTGCGGCGTACAATCGGGACGTAGCGTTTGGAAACAAGGACTCATTTTAAATAAATTAATAGGTTACTTGGATTCAATAGAGCGGCCATCATGATCATTGGGTTTGGGGCCCATGGGCCGCTTGTCGGGTATCAAGAATCAATGCTTCGTGCGAAAACTATTTATAGAGCAAACGCATCAAGAAAACTTCATAGAAGCGCCTGTCTAAACGTTGGAAACAAACTATAAGCATGTTCAAATAGTGACGGTCATCAACTCTATCAGCGTATTACCGAACTATATTATTCGAACTATTTATTTTTAATCACTATGGCATTATAATGTAACGTTACAGGAGTATTCAGGTGGCTCCATTGAAAATGTGTTGCGACCATTTGTACAGCTCCTGGTACTTTAACAGATGTAAAACGACCCCCGACACACCCTCCCGCCCCAGCTGTTACGCGACTTTTGCTTTACGCTATATGTCTAAATTGATAATTTTTCTTAAATTTTGATTTCTAAGACTACATCTGGCTTCAACAACATTTTTACATATTCTCTAGAAATGTTACTCCGACGGTCATGCTTGTTTCGTGCAGCTGTTATGTAACGCTAATATGGCTTCTATTTCGAACTTAAGCCATTCACTAGTCATTTTTTAGATATTAACTGCAAATAACTTTATCGAAAAGTTATTTGCATAAAAGTATGTGTCCAGCAATATTGGTACGCGTGAGCTTGTTAAAGTGCTGCCTGCATACATTACATGAAAAATCTCAATGGATACTAATTTAGCACTGATAGTAGGCCAAAACACCTAGAAATGCACGGGGGTTAAAACTGTCAAAAAGCTCAAAATGTGTGAAACACTTTAAAAATAATAACCATTGCAGTTTACCCAGGCGACCCAATTGGTATTTGATAATTTTCTTTAAAACTGCCTGTGATTTTCGTGTAAAAATCGCTAAGACGTTTAGATCAAATGTTGTGCCGGTCAAGTCTAAATCCCTTCAAGGGCTTTTCAGTTTGCCTAATCGTAATTTTCAGAAGCTGCAAAAAAGCTGACGATAACGTAGACTATCGACTTCGGGCAATAACTTTTTTGGTCTTGTCGACGCCTCGCAGAGTGTAGAAGGCTTAGATAATAACTAAACTTTTCTCCAATTCCGAAAACGACGCGTTGTTGTTTTCCGTAATGAGCTCACTGTTGTATTCTACAAAGAACTGACTTTTGTTCGATATTAGGGACAGCAGATGAATGGATGCAGGTTATACCTGCTAAGTTTTTTTCCCATCTGAACGTACCGCCTCCTGTATATATA